>NW_027309819.1:0-300000 GCF_047496795.1 Chiloscyllium punctatum
GTGAGATAGACAGTGAATGATGGGTTGAGAGAGAAAGAGAGAGACAGAGAGAGAGAGAACGAGTGAACAGATGAGAGTTAGAGGGGTGTGAGGGCGATGGGGAGAGAGAATGGGCGCTAGAGAGAGACAGAGCGAGAGCAAGGAGGAGGGAGGAAGAAAGGGGTCAAAAGAGAGAGAGAAATGGGGTGAACAATAAAAGAGGGTGCAAGAGAGGGGGTATACAGAGAGAGAGAGAGAGAGAGAGAGAGGTGTGAGACAGAGCACGAGAGGGAAAGGGAATGAGAGAGAGAAAAAGGGAACGAGAGACAGAAGGCAATAGAGCGAGAGAGAGGAGGGGATGAGAGAGAGGACGGGGAGAGAGAGGGTGTAAAGAGGAGAGAGGGTGAGGGGTGACAGGGAGACAGGTGTGAGAGTGAAAGAGCAGGGTGGAGATAGAGGGTGTGAGAGAGCGCGAGGGGGAGAGAGATAACAAGGTGAGAGAGAAAGGGTGTGTGAGAGAGAGAGGCAGTGAGAGAGAGAAGGGGATGAGAAAGACAGGGGGTGCAAGAGAGGGTGGATGAGAGCGGGAGGGGATGAGAGAGATGGGTGAGATAGGGAGAGTGTGAGAGAGGAGGGATGAGAGTGGGAGGGGGAAAGAGGGACAGCATGAGAGAGGGAGGGTGAGAGAGAGAGGGGTGTGAGAGAGAGGGGTGAGAGAGAAGGGTGTGAGAGTGGGAGGGTGGGAGAGAGGGATGGTTTGAGAGAGAGAGGGCATGAGAGAGAGGGTTGTGTGAGGGAGAGAGAGGTGAGAGAGAGGGTGAGAGAGGGGGAGAGAGAGGGAGAGAGAGGGGGAGAGAAGGTAAGACAGTTCGAGTGGTGAGAGAAAGAGAGAGGTGACAGAGAGATGGGTTTGAGAGAGAGGGGTTTGAGAGAGAGGGGCTGTAAGAGGCGTGTGAGAGAGAGCTGGGTGAGAGGGGGTGAGGGGGGGGCTGAGAGAGGGAGAAGTGGGTGAGAGAGAGAGTGGGGATGAGGGAGAGGTTGGTGAGAGATCGGGGTGGAAGAGAGAGCAGGTGTGAAAGAGAGAAGGAAGGGGTGAGACCGAGAGAGAGAGAGAGGGTGGGGGGCGAGAAAGCGGGATACAGAGAGCGGTTTAGAGAGAGGGGTAAGAAAGAGAGGGGTTAGGATGAGAAGGGGTATGAGAGAGACCGGTGTGGAAGAGAGAGCGGGTGAGAAAGAGACGGGGGTGAGAGAGAGATAGGCTGAGTTAGAGAGAGAGGGGTGAGAGAGAGAGGGTAAGAGAGAGAGGGTAAGAGGGAGGTAAGAGAGAGAGGGAGTGAAAGAGAGAGGGGTGAAAGAGAGAGAGGGCCTGAGAGAGGGGGGTGAGACAGAGAGGGGGGAAAGAGAGAGAGGGGTGGGAGAGAGAGAGGAGTGTGAGAGAAGGTGTGTGAGAGAGATCTGGGTGGGAGAGACTGGGGAGAGAGGACGGGGGGCTGAGAGAGAGAGGGATGAGAGAGAGTGGTGAGAGAGAGAGGGGTGAGAGAGAGAGGGTGAGAGAGAGAAGGGTGTGAGAGAGTGGGTGAAAGAGAGAGAGAGAGAGACAGGCAGAGAAAGAGAGGGTGAGAGAGAGAGGCGTAAGAGAGAGAGGGGGAAGAGAGAGAAGGGTGAGAGGGTGAGAGAGAGAGGGAGGATGAGAAAGATCGTGGTGGGGAGAGAGGGGGGTGAGAAAGAGAAAAGCGGTGAGTGAGAGTGGGGGATAGAGTGGGGGTGAGAGAGAGACGTAAGGGGGTGTGAAAGAGAGAGGGGTAAGAGAGAGAGGGGTGAGAGAGAGGGGTGAGAGAGGGGGGTGAGAGAGGGGTGAGAGAGAGGGGTGAGAGAGAGGGGTGAGAGAGAGGGGGGTGAGAGAGAGGGGGGTGAGAGAGAGGGGTGAGAGAGAGAGGGGTGAGAGAGGGGGGTGAGAGAGAGGGGTGAGAGAGAGGGGTGAGAGAGAGGGGTGAGAGAGAGGGGTGAGAGAGAGGGGTGAGAGAGGGGGGTGAGAGAGAGGGGGGTGAGAGAGAGAGGGGTGAGAGTGGGAGGGGGTAAGAGAGGGGGGTGAGAGAGGGGGGTGAGAGAGAGAGGGGTGAGAGAGGAGAGTGGTGAGAGTGGGAGGGGGTAAGAGAGTGAGAGGGCGAAGAAAGAGAGGTGGTGAGAGAGAGAGAGGGGTGCGGGAGAGAGGGGGGTGAGAGAGGGCGTGAGAGAGAGGGATGAGACAGAGAGGGTTGTGAGAGTGAGGGGGGTGAGAGAGGGGGGTGTGAGAAAGAGGGGTGAAAAAGAGGGGGGGTGACAGAGAGAGGGGAGAGAGAGAGAGGGGTGAGGAGGGGTGAGAGAGGGGGTAATGAGAGGGGGTGAGAGAGAAAGAGAGAGATGAGAGAGAGAGGTGTGAGAGAAGGGTGAGAGAGAGGGGGTGTGAGAGAGAGAGGAAGGTGAGAGAGAGAGGGGGGTGAGAGAGAGAGGGCCTGAGAGAGAGGAGGTGAGAGAGGCGGTGAGAGAGTAGGGGTGAGGGAGATTGGCTGAGAGAGAGGTGTGTGTGAGAGAGAGGGGGTAAGAGAGAGAGGTGTAAGAGAGAAAGGGTGAGAGACAGAGGAGGATGCGAGAGACAGAGTGAGAGGGAGAGATAAGACAGAGAGGGGGTGAGAGAGAGAGAGGGCCTGAAGAGAGGGGGTGAGATAGAGAGAGGGTGAGAGAGACAGGCTTGAGAGAAAGGTGTGTGAGAGAGATCAGGGTGGGAGAGACTGGGGAGAGACGGGGGCTGATAGAGAGAGGGGACTGAGAAAGAGGGGGGTGAGAGAAAAGGGGTGAGAGAGAAGGGGTGAGAGCGCGGATAAGAGAGAGAGATGAGAGAGAGAGGGGTAAAAGAGAGAGGTGAGAGAGAGAGAGAGGGGTGAGAGAGAGGGGGGTGAGAGAGGGGTTGGGAGAGGGGGTGGTCAGAGAGGGGGTGAGAGAAGGGGGGTGAAAGAGAGGGATGAGACAGAGAGGGTGAGAGAGAGGTGTGTGAGAGAGAGAGACGTGTGAGAGAGAGGGGCTGAAAGAGAGGGCCTGAGAGAGAGGGGGTGAGAGAGGGGGTGAGATAGAAGGGATGAGAAAGAGGGTGAGAGAGAGGGGTAAGAGAGAGAGGGTTGTGAGAGAGGTGAGAGAGAATGAGTGTGAGACAGGGGGTTGAGAGAGAGGTGTGTGAGAGAGAGGGGGGTGTGAGAGCGCGATGGCCTGAAAGAGAGGGCCTGAGAGAGGGGTGAGAGAGAGAGGGTGAGAGAGAGAGGGGTGAGATTGAGAGACGGGTGAGAGGGGGGGGGGTGTGTGAGAGAGGGGGGGTGTAAGCGAGAGAGGGGAGTGAGAGAGAGAGGGGTGAGAGAGAAGGGTGAGAGAGAGAGAGAGAGGGCCTGAGAGAGGGGTGAGAGAGAGAGGGTGAGAGAGAGAGGGGTGAGATTGAGAGACGGGTGAGAGAGAGAGAGGGGGTGTGTGAGAGAGGGGAGTGTAAGCGAGAGAGGGGAGTGAGAGAGAGAGGGGTGAGAGAGAAGGGTGAGAGAGAGAGAGAGAGGGCCTGAGAGAGGGGTGAGAGAGAGAGGGTGAGAGAGAGAGGGGTGAGATTGAGAGACGGGTGAGAGAGAGAGAGGGGGTGTGTGAGAGAGGGGGGTGTAAGCGAGAGAGGGGAGTGAGAGAGAGAGGGGTGAGAGAGAAGGGTGAGAGAGAGAGAGAGAGGGCTTGAGAGAGGGGTGAGAGAGAGAGGGTGAGAGAGAGAGGGGTGAGATTGAGAGACGGGTGAGAGAGAGAGAGGGGGTGTGTGAGAGAGGGGGGTGTAAGCGAGAGAGGGGAGTGAGAGAGAGAGGGGTGAGAGAGAAGGGTGAGAGAGAGAGAGAGAGGGCCTGAGAGAGGGGGTGAGGGAGAATGTGAGAGAGAGAGGTTTGAGAGAGAGTGGGTGAGAAAGAGAGGTGTGAGGGATTGTGAGGGCCTGGAAGAGAGGGCCTGAGAGAGAGGGTGAGATGAGAAGGTGAGTGAGAGGTGAGAGAGAGAGGGTGAGAGAGTGCGAGGAGCTGAAAGAGAGGGCGAGAGAGAGGGGTGAGGATAAGGGGTGAGAGAGAGAGATAAGAGAGAGAGAGGGTGTGAGAGAGTGGGGGTAAGAGAGAGAGGGTGAGAGATAGGTGTGTGTGAGAGAGAAGGGTAAGAGAGAGGGGGGGTGAGAGAGAGGGTGAGAGATAGGTGTGTGTGAGAGTGAGATGCTGCACTCCATCCATACTGACCGTCTGACAATGCTGCACTCCCTCCACACTGACCCTCTGACAATGCTGCACTCCATCCACACTGACCCTCTGACAATGCTGCACTTCCTCCACACTGACCCCCTGACAATGCTGCACTCCCTCCATACTGATCCTCTGACAAAGTTGCATTCCCTCCACACTGATCCTCTGACAATGCTGCACTCCCTCCACACTGACCCTCTGACAATGCTGCACCCCGTCCACACAGATCCTCTGACAATGCGGCACTCCCTCCGTCCTGACCCTCTGACAATGCTGCACTCCCTGCACACTGACCCTCGGACACTGCTGCACTCCCTGCACACTGACCCTCGGACACTGCTGCACTCCCTCCTCACTGACCCTCTGACAATGCTGCACTCCCTCCACACTGATCCTCTGATAGTGATGCACTCCCTCCACACTGACCCTCTGACAATGCTGCACTCCCTCCACACTGATCCTCTGACAATGCTGCACTCCCTCCACACTGTCCCTCTGACAATGCTGCACTCCCTCCACACTGATCCTCTGACAATGCTGCACTCCCTCCACACTGACCCACTGACAATGCTGCACCTTCTCCACACTGATCCTCTGACAATGCTGCACTTCCTCCACACTGATCATCTGACAATGCTGAACTCCCTCCACACTGACATTGTGACAATGATGCACTCCCTCCACACTGACACTCTGATAATTCTGCACCCCCTCCACACTGTTCCTCTGACAATGCTGCACTGCCTCCACAGTGATCCTCTGACAATGCTGCACTTCCTCCACACTGATCCTCTGACAATGTTGTACCCCCACCACAATGACCCTCTGACAATGCTGCACTCCCCCCACACTGATCCTCTGACAATGCTGCACTGCCTCCATACTAACCCTCTGACAATAATGCACACCCTCCACACTGATCGTCTGACAATGCTGCACTCCCTCCACAGTGATCCTCTGACAATGCTGCACTTCCTCCACACTGATCCTCCGATAATGCTGAACTCCCTCCACACTGACATTCTGACAATGATGCACCCCCTCCACACTGATCCTCTGACAATGCTGCACTGCCTCCATACTAACCCTCTGACAATGATGCACACCCTCCACACTGATCCTCTGACAATTCTGCACTTCCTCCACACTGATCCTCTAACAATGCCGCACTCCCTCCACATTGACCCTCTGACACTGATGCACTCCCTACACGCTCACCCTATGACAATGCTGCAACCCCTCCACACTTATACTCTGACAATGCTGCACTCCCTCCACACTTACCCTCTGACAATGCTGCACTTCCTCCGTCCTGACTCTCTGACAATGCTGCACCCCCTCCATACTGACCCTCTGACACTGCTGCACTCCCCCCACACTGACCATCGGACAATGATGCACTCCCTCCACACTGACCCACTGACAATGCTTCACTCCCTCCACACTGATCCTCAGACAATGCTGCAGTCCCTCCACACTGACGCTCTGACAATGCTGCACTCCCTCCGTCCTGACTTCCTGACAATGCTGCACCCCCTCCATACTGACCCTCTGACACTGCTGTAATCCCCCCACACTGACCCTCTGACACTGCTGCACTCCCTCCACACTGACCCTCTGACAATGCTGCACTCCCTCCACACTGACCCTCTGACAATGCTGCACTCCCTCCACACTGACCCTCTGACAATGATGCACTCCCTCCACACTGACCCTCTGACAATGCTGCACCCGCTCCACACTGATCCTCTGACAATGCTGCAGTCCCTCCACACTGACCCTCTTACAATGCGGCACTCCCTCCACACTGATCCTCTGATAATGCTGCACTCCCTCCACACTGATCCTCTGACAATGCTGCACTCCCTCCACGCTGATCATCTGACAATGCTGCACCCTCTCCACACTGATCCTCTGATAATTCTGCACTCCCTCTGCACAGATCCTCTGATAATGCTGCACTCCCTCCACACTGATCCTCTGACAATGCTGCACCTCCTCCACACTGATCCTCTGATAATTCTGCACTCCCTCTACACTGATCCTCTGACAATGTTGCACTCCCTCCACACTGACCCACTGAGATTGCTGTACGCCCACCACACTGATCCTCTGATAATTCTGCACTCCCACTACACTGATCCTCTGAAAATGCTGCACTCCCTCCAAACTGATCCTCTGACAATGCTGCACTTCCTCCACACTGATCCTCTAACAATGATGCACCCCCTCCACACTGATCCTCTGACAATGCTGCACTTCCTTCACACTGAGCCACTGACAATGGTGTACTCCCTTCACACTGATCCTCTGATAATTCTGCACTCCCACTACACTGATCCTCTGAAAATGCTGCACCCCCTCCATGCTGATCCTCTGACAATGCTGCACTTCCTCCACACTGATCCTCTAACAATGATGCACTCCCTCCACACTGATCCTCTGACAATGCTGCACTCCCTCCACACTGATCCTCTGACAATGCTGCACTCCCTCCACACTGATCCTCTGACAATGATCCACTCCCTCCACACTGATCCTCTGACAATGCTGCTCTCCCTCCAAACTGACCCTCTGACAATGCTGCACTCCCTCCGTCCTGACTCTCTGACAATGCTGCACCCCCTCCATACTGACACTCTGATACTGCTGCATTCCACCCACAATGACCTCTGACAATGCGGCACTCCCTCCACACTGACCCTCTGACAATGCTGCACTCCCTACACACTGATCCTCTGACAACGCTGCACTCCCTCAACACTAACTTCCTGACAATGCTGCACTCCCGCCATACTGATCCTCTGACAATGCTGCACCCGCTCGACACTGATCCTCTGACAATGCTGCAGTCCCTCCACACAGACGCTCTGACAATGCTGCATTCCCTCCGTCCTGACTTCCTGACAATGCTGCACCCCCTCCATACTGACCCTCTGACACTGCTGTAATCCCCCCACACTGACCCTCTGACACTGCTGCACTCCCTCCACACTGACCCTCTGACAATGCTGCACTCCCTCCACACTGACCCTCTGACAATGATGCACCCCCTCCACACTGATCCTCTGATAATGCTGCACTCCCTCCACACTGATCCTCTGACAATACTGCACTCCCTCCACGCTGATCATCTGACAATGCTGCACCCTCTCCACACTGATCCTCTGATTATTCTGCACTCCCTCTACACAGATCCTCTGACAATGCTGCACTCCATCCACACTGACCCTCTGACAATGCGGTACTTCCTTCACACTGACCCACTGACAATGCTGTAGTCCCTCCACACTGATCCTCTGACAATGCTGCACTTCCTCCACACAGACCCTCTGACAATGCTGCACCCCCTCCACACTGATCCTCTGATAATTCTGCACTCCCTCTACACAGATCCTCTGACAATGCTGCACTCCCTCCACACTGACACTCTGACAATGCTGCACTCCCTCCACACTGACCCTCTGACAATGATGCACTCCCTCCACACTGACCCTCTGACAATGCTGCACCCGCTCCACACTGATCCTCTGACAATGGTGCAGTCCCTCCACACTGACCCTCTGACAATGCTGCACTCCCTCCACACTGACCCTCTGACAATGCTGCACCGCCTCCACACTGATCCTCTGATAATTCTGCACTCCCTCTACACAGATCCTCTGATAATGCTGCACTCCCTCCACACTGACCCTCTGACAATGCGGCACTTCCTTCACACTGACCCACTGACAATGCTGCACTTCCTCCACACTGATCCTCTGACAATGCTGCAATCCCCCGTCCTGACCCTCTGACAATGCTGCACCCCCTCCACACTGATCCTCTGATAATTCTGCACTCCCACTACACTGATCCTCTGACAATGCTGCACTCCCTCCACACTGATACTCGGACACTGCTGCACTCCCCCGACACTGACCCTCTGACAATGATGCCCCCCCTCCACACTGATCCTCTGAAAATGCTGCACTCCCTCCAAACTGATCCTCTGACAATGCTGCACCCCCTCCAGACTGATCCTCTGACAATGCTGACCTTCCTTCACACTGACCCACTGACAATGCTGCACTTCCTCCACACTGATCCTCTAACAATGCTGCACTCCCTCCACACTGATCCTCTGACAATGCTGCAATCCCCCATCCTGACTCTCTGACAATGCTGCACTCCCTCTACACTGACCCTCTGACAATGCTGCACTCCCTCCACACTGACACTCTGACAATGCTGCACTCCCTCCACACTGATCCTCTGACAATGATCCACTCCCTCCACACTGATCCTCTGACAATGCTGCTCTCCCTCCAAACTGACCCTCTGACAATGCTGCACCCCCTCCATCCTGACTATCTGACAATGCTGCTCCCCCTCCATACTGACACTCTGATACTGCTGCACTTCCCCCAAACTGATCCTCTGACAATGCTGAACTCCCTCCACACTGACATTCTGACAATGATGCACTCCCTCCACACTGACACTCTGACAACGCTGCACCCCCTCCACACTGATACTCTGACAATGCTGCACCCCCTCCACACTGATCCTCTGACAATACTGCACTCCCTCCATACTGATCCTCTGACAATTCTGCACTCCCTCAACACTGATCCTCTGACAATACTGCACTCCCTCCATACTGATCCTCTGACAATTCTGCACTCCCTCAACACTGATCCTCTAACAATGCTGCACTCTCTCCACACTGATCCTCTGAGAATGCTGCACTCCCTCCACACTGATCCTCTGACAATGCTGCAACCTCTCCACACTGATCCTCTGATTATTCTGCACTCCCTCTACACAGATCCTCTGACAACGCTGCACCCCCTCCACACTGATACTCTGACAATGCTGCACCCCCTCCATACTGATCCTCTGACATTGCTGCACCCCCTCCACACTGATCCTCTGAGAATGCTGCACTCCCTCCACACTGATCCTCTGACAATTCTGCACTCCCTCAACACTGATCCTCTAACAATGATGCACTCTCTCCACACTGATCCTCTGAGAATGCTGCACTCCCTCCACACTGATCCTCTGACAATTCTGCACTCCCTCAACACTGATCCTCTAACAATGCTGCACTCCCTCCACACTGACCCTCTGACACGGATGTACTCCCTACACGTTCACCCTATGACAATGCTGTACCCGCTCCACACTGATCCTCAGACAATGCTGCAGTCCCACCGCACTGACGCTCTGACGATGCTGCACTCCCTCCGTCCTGACTTCCTGACAATGCTGCACCCCCTCCATACTGACCATCTGACACTGCTGTACTCCCCCCACACTGACCCTCTGACACTGCTGCACTCCCTCCACACTGACCCTCTGACAATGCTGCACTCCCTCCACACTGACCCTCTGACAATGCTGCACTCCCTCCACACTGACCCTCTGACAATGATGCACTCCCTCCACACTGACCCTCTGACAATACTGCACCCGCTCCACACTGATCCTCTGACAATGCTGCAGTCCCTCCACACTGAACCTCTGACAATGCTGCACTCCCTCCACACTGACCCTCTGACAATGCTGCACCCCCTCCACACTGATCCTCTGATAATGCTGCACTCCCTCCACACTGACCCTCTGACAATGCTGCACCCCCTCCTCACTGATCCTCTGACAATGCTGCACTCCGTCCACAATGACCCTCTGACAATACTGCACTCCCTCCACACTGATCCTCTGACAATGCTGCACTCCCTCCACACTGATCCTCTGACAATGCTGCACTCCCTCCACAATGACCCTCTGACAATACTGCACCCCCTCCACACTGATCCTATGACAATGCTGCACTCCCTCCACACTGATCCTCTGACAATGCTGCAACCTCTCCACACTGATCCTCTGATTATTCTGCACTCCCTCTACACAGATCCTCTGACAATGCTGCACTCCCTCCACACTGACCCTCTGACAATGCGGCACTTCCTTCACACTGACCCACTGACAATGCTGTAGTCCCTCCACACTGATGCTCTGACAATGCTGCATTCCCTCCACACTGATCCTCTGACAATGCTGCAATCCCCCGTCCTGACCCTCTGACAATGCTGCACCCCCTCCACACAGATCCTCTGATAATTCTGCACTCCCTCTACACTGATCCTCTGACAATGCTGCACTCCCTCCACACTGACCCACTGAAATTGCTGTACTCCCACCACACTGATCCTCTGACAATTGTGCACTCCCTCCACACTGACCCACTGACAATGCTTCACTCCCTCCACACTGATCCTCTGACAATGCTGCACTCCCTCCGTCCTGACTTCCTGACAATGCTGCACCCCCTCCATACTGACCCTCTGACACTGCTGTAATCCCCCCACACTGACACTCTGACACTGCTGCACTCCCTCCACACTGACCCTCTGACAATGCTGCACTCCCTCCACACTGACCCTCTGACAATGCTGCACTCCCTCCACACTGACCCTCTGACAATGATGCACTCCCTCTACACTGACCCTCTGACAATGCTGCACCCGCTCCACACTGATCCTCTGACAATGCTGCAGTCCCTCCACACTGACCCTATTACAATGCTGCACTCCCTCCACACTGACCCTCTGACAATGCTGCACCCCCTCCACACTGATCCTCTGATAATGCTGCACTCCCTCCACAATGACACTCTGACAATGATCCACTCCCTCCACACTGATCCTCTGACAATGCTGCTCTCCCTCCAAACTGACCCTCTGACAATGCTGCACTCCCTCCATCCTGACTCTCTGACAATGCTGCTCCCCCTCCATACTGACACTCTGATACTGCTGCATTCCCCCCACAATGACCCTCTGACAATGCGGCACTCCCTCCACACTGATCCTCTGACAATGCTGCACTTCCTCCACACTGATCCTCTGACAATGCTGTATCCCCTCCACAATGACCCTCTGACAATGCTGCACTCCCCCCAAACTGATCCTCTGACAATGCTGAACTCCCTCCACACTGACATTCTGACAATGATGCACTCCCTCCACACTGACACTCTGACAACGCTGCACCCCCTCCATACTGATCCTCTGACATTGCTGCACCCCCTCCACACTGATCCTCTGAGAATGCTGCATACCCTCCACACTGATCCTCTGACAATTCTGCACTCCCTCAACACTGATCCTCTAACAATGCTGCACTCTCTCCACACTGATCCTCTGAGAATGCTGCACTCCCTCCACACTGATCCTCTGACAATTCTGCACTCCCTCAACACTGATCCTCTAACAATGCTGCACTCCCTCCACACTGACCCTCTGACACGGATGCACTCCCTACACGCTCACCCTATGACAATGCTGCAACCCCTCCACACTGACACTCAGACAATGCTGTACCCCCTCCATACTGACCCTCTGACACTGCTGCACTCCCCCCACACTGACCCACTGACAATGCTTCACTCCCTCCACACTGATCCTGTGACAATGCTGCACCCGCTCCACACTGATCCTCAGACAATGCTGCAGTCCCTCCACACTGACGCTCTGACAATGCTGCACTCCCTCCGTCCTGACTTCCTGACAATGCTGCACCCCCTCCATACTGACCATCTGACACTGCTGTACTCCCCCCACACTGACCCTCTGACACTGCTGCACTCCCTCCACACTGACCCTCTGACAATGCTGCACTCCCTCCACACTGACCCTCTGACAATGCTGCACTCCCTCCACACTGACCCTCTGACAATGATGCACTTTCCACACTGACCCTCTGACAATACTGCACCCGCTCCACACTGATCCTCTGACAATGCTGCAGTCCCTCCACACTGACCCTCTGACAATGCTGCACTCCCTCCACACTGACCCTCTGACAATGGTGCACCCCCTCCACACTGATCCTCTGATAATGCTGCTCTGCCTCCACACTGACCCTCTGACAATGCTGCACTCCCTCCACACTGACCCTCTGACAATGCTGCACCCCCTCCTCACTGATCCTCTGACAATGCTGCACTCCCTCCACAATGACCCTCTGACAATACTGCACCCCCTCCACACTGATCCTCTGACAATGCTGCACTCCCTCCACACTGATCCTCTGACAATGCTGCAACCTCTCCACACTGATCCTCTGATTATTCTGCACTCCCTCTACACAGATCCTCTGACAATGCTGCACTCCCTCCACACTGACCCTCTGACAATGCGGCACTTCCTTCACACTGACCCACTGACAATGCTGTAGTCCCTCCACACTGATGCTCTGACAATGCTGCATTCCCTCCACACTGATCCTCTGACAATGCTGCGATCCCCCGTCCTGAACCTCTGACAATGCTGCACCCCTCCACACAGATCCTCTGATAATTCTGCACTCCCTCTACACTGATCCTCTGACAATTCTGCACTCCCTCCACACTGACCCACTGAAATTGCTGTACTCCCACCACACTGATCCTCTGACAATTGTGCACTCCCTCCACACTGACCCTCTGACAATGCTGCACCCCCTCCACACTGATCCTCTGACAATGCTGCACTCCCTCCACACTGACCCTCTGACACTGCTGCACTCCCCCCACACTGACCATCGGACAATGATGCACTCCCTCCACACTGACCCACTGACAATGCTTCACTCCCTCCACACTGATCCTCTGACAATGCTGCACTCCCTCCGTCCTGACTTCCTGACAATGCTGCACCCCCTCTATACTGACCCTCTGACACTGCTGTAATCCCCCCACACTGACACTCTGACACTGCTGCACTCCCTCCACACTGACCCTCTGACAATGCTGCACTCCCTCCACACTGACCCTCTGACAATGATGCACTCCCTCTACACTGACCCTCTGACAATGCTGCACCCGCTCCACACTGATCCTCTGACAATGCTGCAGTCCCTCCACACTGACCCTATTACAATGCTGCACTCCCTCCACACTGACCCTCTGACAATGCTGCACCCCCTCCACACTGATACTCTGATAATGCTGCACTCCCTCCACACTGATCCTCTGACAATGCTGCACTCCCTCCACGCTGATCATCTGACAATGCTGCACCCTCTCCACACTGATCCTCTGATAATTCTGCACTCCCTCTACACAGATCCTCTGACAATGCTGCACTCCCTCCACACTGACCCTCTGACAATGCGGTACTTCCTTCACACTGACCCACTGACAATGCTGTAGTCCCTCCACACTGATCCTCTGACAATGCTGCACTTCCTCCACACAGACCCTCTGACAATGCTGCACCCCCTCCACACTGATCCTCTGATAATTCTGCACTCCCTCTACACTGATCCTCTGACAATGCTGCACTCCCTCCACACTGACCCACTGACAATGCTTCACTCCCTCCACACTGATCCTCAGACAATGCTGCAGTCCCTCCACACTGACGCTCTGACAATACTGCACTCCCTCCGTCCTGACTTCCTGACAATGCTGCACCCCCTCCATACTGACCCTCTGACACTGCTGTAATCCCCCCACACTGACCCTCTGACACTGCTGCACTCCCTCCACACTGACCCTCTGACAATGCTGCACTCCCTCCACACTGACCCTCTGACAATGCTGCACTCCCTCCACACTGACCCTCTGACAATGATGCACTCCCTCCACACTGACCCTCTGACAATGCTGCACCCGCTCCACACTGATCCTCTGACAATGCTGCAGTCCCTCCACACTGACCCTCTTACAATGCGGCACTCCCTCCACACTGATCCTCTGATAATGCTGCACTCCCTCCACACTGATCCTCTGACAATGCTGCACTCCCTCCACGCTGATCATCTGACAATGCTGCACCCTCTCCACACTGATCCTCTGATAATTCTGCACTCCCTCTGCACAGATCCTCTGATAATGCTGCACTCCCTCCACACTGATCCTCTGACAATGCTGCACCTCCTCCACACTGATCCTCTGATAATTCTGCACTCCCTCTACACTGATCCTCTGACAATGTTGCACTCCCTCCACACTGACCCACTGAGATTGCTGTACGCCCACCACACTGATCCTCTGATAATTCTGCACTCCCACTACACTGATCCTCTGAAAATGCTGCACTCCCTCCAAACTGATCCTCTGACAATGCTGCACCCCCTCCACACTGATCCTCTGACAATGCTGCACTTCCTTCACACTGAGCCACTGACAATGGTGTACTCCCTTCACACTGATCCTCTGATAATTCTGCACTCCCACTACACTGATCCTCTGAAAATGCTGCACCCCCTCCATGCTGATCCTCTGACAATGCTGCACTTCCTCCACACTGATCCTCTAACAATGATGCACTCCCTCCACACTGATCCTCTGACAATGCTGCACTCCCTCCACACTGATCCTCTGACAATGCTGCACTCCCTCCACACTGATCCTCTGACAATGATCCACTCCCTCCACACTGATCCTCTGACAATGCTGCTCTCCCTCCAAACTGACCCTCTGACAATGCTGCACTCCCTCCGTCCTGACTCTCTGACAATGCTGCACCCCCTCCATACTGACACTCTGATACTGCTGCATTCCACCCACAATGACCTCTGACAATGCGGCACTCCCTCCACACTGACCCTCTGACAATGCTGCACTCCCTACACACTGACCCTCTGACAACGCTGCACTCCCTCAACACTAACTTCCTGACAATGCTGCACTCCCGCCATACTGATCCTCTGACAATGCTGCACCCGCTCGACACTGATCCTCTGACAATGCTGCAGTCCCTCCACACAGACGCTCTGACAATGCTGCATTCCCTCCGTCCTGACTTCCTGACAATGCTGCACCCCCTCCATACTGACCCTCTGACACTGCTGTAATCCCCCCACACTGACCCTCTGACACTGCTGCACTCCCTCCACACTGACCCTCTGACAATGCTGCACTCCCTCCACACTGACCCTCTGACAATGATGCACCCCCTCCACACTGATCCTCTGATAATGCTGCACTCCCTCCACACTGATCCTCTGACAATACTGCACTCCCTCCACGCTGATCATCTGACAATGCTGCACCCTCTCCACACTGATCCTCTGATTATTCTGCACTCCCTCTACACAGATCCTCTGACAATGCTGCACTCCATCCACACTGACCCTCTGACAATGCGGTACTTCCTTCACACTGACCCACTGACAATGCTGTAGTCCCTCCACACTGATCCTCTGACAATGCTGCACTTCCTCCACACAGACCCTCTGACAATGCTGCACCCCCTCCACACTGATCCTCTGATAATTCTGCACTCCCTCTACACAGATCCTCTGACAATGCTGCACTCCCTCCACACTGACACTCTGACAATGCTGCACTCCCTCCACACTGACCCTCTGACAATGATGCACTCCCTCCACACTGACCCTCTGACAATGCTGCACTCCCCCGACACTGACCCTCTGACAATGATGCCCCCCCTCCACACTGATCCTCTGAAAATGCTGCACTCCCTCCAAACTGATCCTCTGACAATGCTGCACCCCCTCCAGACTGATCCTCTGACAATGCTGACCTTCCTTCACACTGACCCACTGACAATGCTGCACTTCCTCCACACTGATCCTCTAACAATGCTGCACTCCCTCCACACTGATCCTCTGACAATGCTGCAATCCCCCATCCTGACTCTCTGACAATGCTGCACTCCCTCTACACTGACCCTCTGACAATGCTGCACTCCCTCCACACTGACACTCTGACAATGCTGCACTCCCTCCACACTGATCCTCTGACAATGATCCACTCCCTCCACACTGATCCTCTGACAATGCTGCTCTCCCTCCAAACTGACCCTCTGACAATGCTGCACCCCCTCCATCCTGACTATCTGACAATGCTGCTCCCCCTCCATACTGACACTCTGATACTGCTGCACTTCCCCCAAACTGATCCTCTGACAATGCTGAACTCCCTCCACACTGACATTCTGACAATGATGCACTCCCTCCACACTGACACTCTGACAACGCTGCACCCCCTCCACACTGATACTCTGACAATGCTGCACCCCCTCCACACTGATCCTCTGACAATACTGCACTCCCTCCATACTGATCCTCTGACAATTCTGCACTCCCTCAACACTGATCCTCTGACAATACTGCACTCCCTCCATACTGATCCTCTGACAATTCTGCACTCCCTCAACACTGATCCTCTAACAATGCTGCACTCTCTCCACACTGATCCTCTGAGAATGCTGCACTCCCTCCACACTGATCCTCTGACAATGCTGCAACCTCTCCACACTGATCCTCTGATTATTCTGCACTCCCTCTACACAGATCCTCTGACAACGCTGCACCCCCTCCACACTGATACTCTGACAATGCTGCACCCCCTCCATACTGATCCTCTGACATTGCTGCACCCCCTCCACACTGATCCTCTGAGAATGCTGCACTCCCTCCACACTGATCCTCTGACAATTCTGCACTCCCTCAACACTGATCCTCTAACAATGATGCACTCTCTCCACACTGATCCTCTGAGAATGCTGCACTCCCTCCACACTGATCCTCTGACAATTCTGCACTCCCTCCACACTGATCCTCAGACAATGCTGCAGTCCCTCCACACTGACGCTCTGACAATGCTGCACTCCCTCCGTCCTGACTTCCTGACAATGCTGCACCCCCTCCATACTGACCCTCTGACACTGCTGTAATCCCCCCACACTGACCCTCTGACACTGCTGCACTCCCTCCACACTGACCCTCTGACAATGCTGCACTCCCTCCACACTGACCCTCTGACAATGCTGCACTCCCTCCACACTGACCCTCTGACAATGATGCACTCCCTCCACACTGACCCTCTTACAATGCGGCACCCGCTCCACACTGATCCTCTGACAATGCTGCAGTCCCTCCACACTGACCCTCTTACAATGCGGCACTCCCTCCACACTGATCCTCTGATAATGCTGCACTCCCTCCACACTGATCCTCTGACAATGCTGCACTCCCTCCACGCTGATCATCTGACAATGCTGCACCCTCTCCACACTGATCCTCTGATAATTCTGCACTCCCTCTGCACAGATCCTCTGATAATGCTGCACTCCCTCCACACTGATCCTCTGACAATGCTGCACCTCCTCCACACTGATCCTCTGATAATTCTGCACTCCCTCTACACTGATCCTCTGACAATGTTGCACTCCCTCCACACTGACCCACTGAGATTGCTGTACGCCCACCACACTGATCCTCTGATAATTCTGCACTCCCACTACACTGATCCTCTGAAAATGCTGCACTCCCTCCAAACTGATCCTCTGACAATGCTGCACCCCCTCCACACTGATCCTCTGACAATGCTGCACTTCCTTCACACTGAGCCACTGACAATGGTGTACTCCCTTCACACTGATCCTCTGATAATTCTGCACTCCCACTACACTGATCCTCTGAAAATGCTGCACCCCCTCCATGCTGATCCTCTGACAATGCTGCACTTCCTCCACACTGATCCTCTAACAATGATGCACTCCCTCCACACTGATCCTCTGACAATGCTGCACTCCCTCCACACTGATCCTCTGACAATGCTGCACTCCCTCCACACTGATCCTCTGACAATGATCCACTCCCTCCACACTGATCCTCTGACAATGCTGCTCTCCCTCCAAACTGACCCTCTGACAATGCTGCACTCCCTCCGTCCTGACTCTCTGACAATGCTGCACCCCCTCCATACTGACACTCTGATACTGCTGCATTCCACCCACAATGACCTCTGACAATGCGGCACTCCCTCCACACTGACCCTCTGACAATGCTGCACTCCCTACACACTGACCCTCTGACAACGCTGCACTCCCTCAACACTAACTTCCTGACAATGCTGCACTCCCGCCATACTGATCCTCTGACAATGCTGCACCCGCTCGACACTGATCCTCTGACAATGCTGCAGTCCCTCCACACAGACGCTCTGACAATGCTGCATTCCCTCCGTCCTGACTTCCTGACAATGCTGCACCCCCTCCATACTGACCCTCTGACACTGCTGTAATCCCCCCACACTGACCCTCTGACACTGCTGCACTCCCTCCACACTGACCCTCTGACAATGCTGCACTCCCTCCACACTGACCCTCTGACAATGATGCACCCCCTCCACACTGATCCTCTGATAATGCTGCACTCCCTCCACACTGATCCTCTGACAATACTGCACTCCCTCCACGCTGATCATCTGACAATGCTGCACCCTCTCCACACTGATCCTCTGATTATTCTGCACTCCCTCTACACAGATCCTCTGACAATGCTGCACTCCATCCACACTGACCCTCTGACAATGCGGTACTTCCTTCACACTGACCCACTGACAATGCTGTAGTCCCTCCACACTGATCCTCTGACAATGCTGCACTTCCTCCACACAGACCCTCTGACAATGCTGCACCCCCTCCACACTGATCCTCTGATAATTCTGCACTCCCTCTACACAGATCCTCTGACAATGCTGCACTCCCTCCACACTGACACTCTGACAATGCTGCACTCCCTCCACACTGACCCTCTGACAATGATGCACTCCCTCCACACTGACCCTCTGACAATGCTGCACCCGCTCCACACTGATCCTCTGACAATGGTGCAGTCCCTCCACACTGACCCTCTGACAATGCTGCACTCCCTCCACACTGACCCTCTGACAATGCTGCACCGCCTCCACACTGATCCTCTGATAATTCTGCACTCCCTCTACACAGATCCTCTGATAATGCTGCACTCCCTCCACACTGACCCTCTGACAATGCGGCACTTCCTTCACACTGACCCACTGACAATGCTGCACTTCCTCCACACTGATCCTCTGACAATGCTGCAATCCCCCGTCCTGACCCTCTGACAATGCTGCACCCCCTCCACACTGATCCTCTGATAATTCTGCACTCCCACTACACTGATCCTCTGACAATTCTGCACTCCCTCCACACTGATACTCGGACACTGCTGCACTCCCCCGACACTGACCCTCTGACAATGATGCCCCCCCTCCACACTGATCCTCTGAAAATGCTGCACTCCCTCCAAACTGATCCTCTGACAATGCTGCACCCCCTCCAGACTGATCCTCTGACAATGCTGACCTTCCTTCACACTGACCCACTGACAATGCTGCACTTCCTCCACACTGATCCTCTAACAATGCTGCACTCCCTCCACACTGATCCTCTGACAATGCTGCAATCCCCCATCCTGACTCTCTGACAATGCTGCACTCCCTCTACACTGACCCTCTGACAATGCTGCACTCCCTCCACACTGACACTCTGACAATGCTGCACTCCCTCCACACTGATCCTCTGACAATGATCCACTCCCTCCACACTGATCCTCTGACAATGCTGCTCTCCCTCCAAACTGACCCTCTGACAATGCTGCACCCCCTCCATCCTGACTATCTGACAATGCTGCTCCCCCTCCATACTGACACTCTGATACTGCTGCACTTCCCCCAAACTGATCCTCTGACAATGCTGAACTCCCTCCACACTGACATTCTGACAATGATGCACTCCCTCCACACTGACACTCTGACAACGCTGCACCCCCTCCACACTGATACTCTGACAATGCTGCACCCCCTCCACACTGATCCTCTGACAATACTGCACTCCCTCCATACTGATCCTCTGACAATTCTGCACTCCCTCAACACTGATCCTCTGACAATACTGCACTCCCTCCATACTGATCCTCTGACAATTCTGCACTCCCTCAACACTGATCCTCTAACAATGCTGCACTCTCTCCACACTGATCCTCTGAGAATGCTGCACTCCCTCCACACTGATCCTCTGACAATGCTGCAACCTCTCCACACTGATCCTCTGATTATTCTGCACTCCCTCTACACAGATCCTCTGACAACGCTGCACCCCCTCCACACTGATACTCTGACAATGCTGCACCCCCTCCATACTGATCCTCTGACATTGCTGCACCCCCTGCACACTGATCCTCTGAGAATGCTGCACTCCCTCCACACTGATCCTCTGACAATTCTGCACTCCCTCAACACTGATCCTCTAACAATGATGCACTCTCTCCACACTGATCCTCTGAGAATGCTGCACTCCCTCCACACTGATCCTCTGACAATTCTGCACTCCCTCAACACTGATCCTCTAACAATGCTGCACTCCCTCCACACTGACCCTCTGACACGGATGTACTCCCTACACGTTCACCCTATGACAATGCTGTACCCGCTCCACACTGATCCTCAGACAATGCTGCAGTCCCACCGCACTGACGCTCTGACGATGCTGCACTCCCTCCGTCCTGACTTCCTGACAATGCTGCACCCCCTCCATACTGACCATCTGACACTGCTGTACTCCCCCCACACTGACCCTCTGACACTGCTGCACTCCCTCCACACTGACCCTCTGACAATGCTGCACTCCCTCCACACTGACCCTCTGACAATGCTGCACTCCCTCCACACTGACCCTCTGACAATGATGCACTCCCTCCACACTGACCCTCTGACAATACTGCACCCGCTCCACACTGATCCTCTGACAATGCTGCAGTCCCTCCACACTGACCCTCTGACAATGCTGCACTCCCTCCACACTGACCCTCTGACAATGCTGCACCCCCTCCACACTGATCCTCTGATAATGCTGCACTCCCTCCACACTGACCCTCTGACAATGCTGCACCCCCTCCTCACTGATCCTCTGACAATGCTGCACTCCGTCCACAATGACCCTCTGACAATACTGCACTCCCTCCACACTGATCCTCTGACAATGCTGCACTCCCTCCACACTGATCCTCTGACAATGCTGCACTCCCTCCACAATGACCCTCTGACAATACTGCACCCCCTCCACACTGATCCTCTGACAATGCTGCACTCCCTCCACACTGATCCTCTGACAATGCTGCAACCTCTCCACACTGATCCTCTGATTATTCTGCACTCCCTCTACACAGATCCTCTGACAATGCTGCACTCCCTCCACACTGACCCTCTGACAATGCGGCACTTCCTTCACACTGACCCACTGACAATGCTGTAGTCCCTCCACACTGATGCTCTGACAATGCTGCATTCCCTCCACACTGATCCTCTGACAATGCTGCAATCCCCCGTCCTGACCCTCTGACAATGCTGCACCCCCTCCACACAGATCCTCTGATAATTCTGCACTCCCTCTACACTGATCCTCTGACAATGCTGCACTCCCTCCACACTGACCCACTGAAATTGCTGTACTCCCACCACACTGATCCTCTGACAATTGTGCACTCCCTCCACACTGACCCACTGACAATGCTTCACTCCCTCCACACTGATCCTCTGACAATGCTGCACTCCCTCCGTCCTGACTTCCTGACAATGCTGCACCCCCTCCATACTGACCCTCTGACACTGCTGTAATCCCCCCACACTGACACTCTGACACTGCTGCACTCCCTCCACACTGACCCTCTGACAATGCTGCACTCCCTCCACACTGACCCTCTGACAATGCTGCACTCCCTCCACACTGACCCTCTGACAATGATGCACTCCCTCTACACTGACCCTCTGACAATGCTGCACCCGCTCCACACTGATCCTCTGACAATGCTGCAGTCCCTCCACACTGACCCTATTACAATGCTGCACTCCCTCCACACTGACCCTCTGACAATGCTGCACCCCCTCCACACTGATCCTCTGATAATGCTGCACTCCCTCCACAATGACACTCTGACAATGATCCACTCCCTCCACACTGATCCTCTGACAATGCTGCTCTCCCTCCAAACTGACCCTCTGACAATGCTGCACTCCCTCCATCCTGACTCTCTGACAATGCTGCTCCCCCTCCATACTGACACTCTGATACTGCTGCATTCCCCCCACAATGACCCTCTGACAATGCGGCACTCCCTCCACACTGATCCTCTGACAATGCTGCACTTCCTCCACACTGATCCTCTGACAATGCTGTATCCCCTCCACAATGACCCTCTGACAATGCTGCACTCCCCCCAAACTGATCCTCTGACAATGCTGAACTCCCTCCACACTGACATTCTGACAATGATGCACTCCCTCCACACTGACACTCTGACAACGCTGCACCCCCTCCATACTGATCCTCTGACATTGCTGCACCCCCTCCACACTGATCCTCTGAGAATGCTGCATACCCTCCACACTGATCCTCTGACAATTCTGCACTCACTCAACACTGATCCTCTAACAATGCTGCACTCTCTCCACACTGATCCTCTGAGAATGCTGCACTCCCTCCACACTGATCCTCTGACAATTCTGCACTCCCTCAACACTGATCCTCTAACAATGCTGCACTCCCTCCACACTGACCCTCTGACACGGATGCACTCCCTACACGCTCACCCTATGACAATGCTGCAACCCCTCCACACTGACACTCAGACAATGCTGCACTCCCTCCACACTTACCCTCTGACAATGCTGCACTCCCTCCGTCCTGACTCTCTGACAATGCTGTACCCCCTCCATACTGACCCTCTGACACTGCTGCACTCCCCCCACACTGACCCACTGACAATGCTTCACTCCCTCCACACTGATCCTGTGACAATGCTGCACCCGCTCCACACTGATCCTCAGACAATGCTGCAGTCCCTCCACACTGACGCTCTGACAATGCTGCACTCCCTCCGTCCTGACTTCCTGACAATGCTGCACCCCCTCCATACTGACCATCTGACACTGCTGTACTCCCCCCACACTGACCCTCTGACACTGCTGCACTGCCTCCACACTGACCCTCTGACAATGCTGCACTCCCTCCACACTGACCCTCTGACAATGATGCACTTTCCACACTGACCCTCTGACAATACTGCACCCGCTCCACACTGATCCTCTGACAATGCTGCAGTCCCTCCACACTGACCCTCTGACAATGCTGCACTCCCTCCACACTGACCCTCTGACAATGCTGCACCCCCTCCACACTGATCCTCTGATAATGCTGCTCTGCCTCCACACTGACCCTCTGACAATGCTGCACTCCCTCCACACTGACCCTCTGACAATGCTGCACCCCCTCCTCACTGATCCTCTGACAATGCTGCACTCCCTCCACAATGACCCTCTGACAATACTGCACCCCCTCCACACTGATCCTCTGACAATGCTGCACTCCCTCCACACTGATCGTCTGACAATGCTGCAACCTCTCCACACTGATCCTCTGATTATTCTGCACTCCCTCTACACAGATCCTCTGACAATGCTGCACTCCCTCCACACTGACCCTCTGACAATGCGGCACTTCCTTCACACTGACCCACTGACAATGCTGTAGTCCCTCCACACTGATGCTCTGACAATGCTGCATTCCCTCCACACTGATCCTCTGACAATGCTGCGATCCCCCGTCCTGAACCTCTGACAATGCTGCACCCCTCCACACAGATCCTCTGATAATTCTGCACTCCCTCTACACTGATCCTCTGACAATTCTGCACTCCCTCCACACTGACCCACTGAAATTGCTGTACTCCCACCACACTGATCCTCTGACAATTGTGCACTCCCTCCACACTGACCCTCTGACAATGCTGCACCCCCTCCACACTGACCCTCTGACACTGCTGCACTCCCCCCACACTGACCATCGGACAATGATGCACTCCCTCCACACTGACCCACTGACAATGCTTCACTCCCTCCACACTGATCCTCTGACAATGCTGCACTCCCTCCGTCCTGACTTCCTGACAATGCTGCACCCCCTCTATACTGACCCTCTGACACTGCTGTAATCCCCCCACACTGACACTCTGACACTGCTGCACTCCCTCCACACTGACCCTCTGACAATGCTGCACTCCCTCCACACTGACCCTCTGACAATGATGCACTCCCTCTACACTGACCCTCTGACAATGCTGCACCCGCTCCACACTGATCCTCTGACAATGCTGCAGTCCCTCCACACTGACCCTATTACAATGCTGCACTCCCTCCACACTGACCCTCTGACAATGCTGCACCCCCTCCACACTGATACTCTGATAATGCTGCACTCCCTCCACACTGATCCTCTGACAATGCTGCACTCCCTCCACGCTGATCATCTGACAATGCTGCACCCTCTCCACACTGATCCTCTGATAATTCTGCACTCCCTCTACACAGATCCTCTGACAATGCTGCACTCCCTCCACACTGACCCTCTGACAATGCGGTACTTCCTTCACACTGACCCACTGACAATGCTGTAGTCCCTCCACACTGATCCTCTGACAATGCTGCACTTCCTCCACACAGACCCTCTGACAATGCTGCACCCCCTCCACACTGATCCTCTGATAATTCTGCACTCCCTCTACACTGATCCTCTGACAATGCTGCACTCCCTCCACACTGACCCACTGAGATTGCTGTACGCCCACCACAGTGATCCTCTGATAATTCTGCACTCCCACTACACTGATCCTCTGACAACGCTGCACTCCGTCCACACTGACCCTCGGACACTGCTGCACTCCCCCCACACTGACCCTCTGACAATAATGCACCCCCTCCACACTGATCCTCTGAGAATGCTGCACTCCCTCCACACTGATCCTCTGACAATTTTGCTCTCCCTCAACACTGATCCTCTAACAATGCTGCACTTCCTCCACACTGATCCTCTAACAATGCTGCACTCCCTCCACACTGACCCTCTGACACTGATGCACTCCCGACACGCTCACCCTATGACAATGCTGCAACCCCTCCACACTGATACTCTGACAATGCTGCACTCCGTCCCCCCTTACCCTGTGACAATTCTCTACTCCCTCCGTCGTGACTCTCTGACAATGCTGCACTCCCTCCATACTGACCCTCTGACACTGCTGCACTCCCCAGACATTGACCCCCTGACAATGCTGCACTCCCTCCACACTGACCCTCGGACAATGATGAACTCCCTCCACACTGATCCTCTGACAATTCTGCACTCCCTCAACACTGATCCTCTCACAATGCTGCACTTCCTCCACACTGATCCCCTAACAATGCTGCACTCCCTCCACACTGACCCTCTGACACTGATGCACTCCCTACACGCTCACCCAATACAATGCTGCAACCCCTCCACACTTGTACTCTGACAATGCAGCACTCCCTCCACACTTACCCTCTGACAATGCTGCACTTCCTCCGTGCTGACTCTCTGACAATGCTGCACTCCCTCCGTCCTGATTTCCTGACAATGCTGCACCTCCTCTATACTGACCATCTGACACTGCTGTACTCCCCCCACACTGACCCTCTGACACTGCTGCACTCCCTCCACACTGACCCTCTGACAATGCTGAACTCCCTTCACACTGACCCTCTGACAATGCTGCACTCCCTCCACACTGACCCTCTGACAATGATGCACTCCCTCCACACTGACCCTCTGACAATGCTGCACCCGCTCCACACTGATCCTCTGACAATGGTGCAGTCCCTCCACACTGACCCTCTGACAATGCTGCACTCCCTCCACACTGACCCTCTGACAATGCTGCACCCCCTCCACACTGATCCTCTGATAATGCTGCACTCCCTCCACACTGATCTTCTGACAATGCTGCACTCCCTCCACGCTGATCCTCTGACAATGCTGCACCCTCTCCACACTGATCCTCTGATAATTCTGCACTCCTCTACACAGATCCTCTGACAATGCTGCACTCCCTCTACACTGACCCTCTGACAATGCGGCACTTCCTTCACACTGACCCACTGACAATGCTGTAGTCCCTCCACACTGATCCTCTGACAATGCTGCACTTCCTCCACACTGATCCTCTGACAATGCTGCAATCCCCCGTCCTGACCCTCTGACAATGCTGCACCCCCTCCACACTGATCCTCGGATAATTCTGCACTCCCTCTACACTGATCCTCTGACAATGCTGCACTCCCTCCACACTACCCACTGAGATTGCTGTACGCCCACCACACTGATCCTCTGATAATTCTGCACTCCCACTACACTGATCCTCTGACAATGCTGCACTCCCTCCACACTGACCCTCGGACACTGCTGCTCTCCCCCCACACTGACCCTCTGACAATGATGCCCCCCCTCCACACTGATCCTCTGAAAATGCTGCACTCCCTCCAAACTGATCCTCTGACAATGCTGCACCCCCTCCAGACTGATCCTCTGACAATGCTGCAATCCCCCATCCTGACTCTCTGACAATGCTGCACTCCCTCTACACTGACCCTCTGACAATGCTGCACTCCCTCCACAATGACCCTCTGACAATGATCCACTCCCTCCACACTGATCCTCTGACAATGCTGCTCTCCCTCCAAACTGACCCTCTGACAATGCTGCACTCCCTCCATCCTGACTCTCTGACAATGCTGCTCCCCCTCCATACTGTCACTCTGATACTGCTGCATTCCCCCCACAATGACCCTCTGACAATGCGGCACTCCCTCCACACTGATCCTCTGACAATGCTGCACTTCCTTCACACTGATCCTCTGACAATGCTGTATCCCCTCCACAATGACCCTCTGACAATGCTGCACGCCTCCCAAACTGATCCTCTGACAATGCTGAACTCCCTCCACACTGACATTCTGACAATGATGCACTCCCTCCACACTGATACTCTGACATTGCTGCACCCCCTCCACACTGATCCTCTAACAATGCTGCACTCCCTCCACACTAATCCTCTGAGAATGCTGCACTCCCTCAACACTGATCCTCTAACAATGCTGCACTCCCTCCACACTGACCCTCTGACACGGATGCACTCCCTACACGCTCACCCTATGACAATGCTGCAACCCCTCAACACTGACATTCTGACAATGCTGCACTCCCTCCACACTTACCCTCTGACAATGCTGCACTCCCTCCGTCCTGACTCTCTGACAATGCTGCACCCCCTCCATACTGACCCTCTAACACTGCTGCACTCCCCCCACACTGACTCACTGACAATGCTTCACTCCCTCCACACTGATCCTGTGAAAATGCTGCACCCGCTCCACACTGATCCTCAGACAATGCTGCACTCCCTCCACACTGACCCTCTGACAATGCTGGACTCCCTCCACACTAACTTCTTGACAATGCTGCACCCCCTCCATACTGACCCTCTGACACTGCTGTACTCCCCCCACACTGACCCTCTGACACTGCTGCACTCCCTCCACACTGACCCTCTGACAATGCTGCACTCCCTCCACACTGACCCTATGACAATGCTGCACTCCCTCCACACTGACCCTCTGACAATGATGCTCTCCCTCCACACTGACCCTCTGACAATACTGCACCCGCTCCACACTGATCCTCTGACAATGCTGCAGTCCCTCCACACTGACCCTCTGACAATGCTGCACTCCCTCCACACTGACCCTCTGACAATGCTGCACCCCCTCCACACTGATCCTCTGATAATGCTGCTCTGCCTCCACACTGACCCTCTGACAATGCTGCACTCCCTCCACACTGACCCTCTGACAATGCTGAACCCCCTCCACACTGATCCTCTGACAATGCTGCACTCCCTCCACAATTACCCTCTGACAATACTGCACCCCCTCCACACTGATCCTCTGACAATGCTGCACTCCCTCCACACTGATCCTCTGACAATGCTGCAACCTCTCCACACTGATCCTCTGATTATTCTGCACTCCCTCTACACAGATCCTCTGACAATGCTGCACTCCCTCCACACTGACCCTCTGACAATGCGGCACTTCCTTCACACTGACCCACTGACAATGCTGTAGTCCCTCCACACTGATGCTCTGACAATGCTGCATTCCCTCCACACTGATCCTCTGACAATGCTGCAATCCACCGTCCTGACCCTCTGACAATGCTGCACCCCCTCCACACAGATCCTCTGATAATTCTGCACTCCCTCTACACTGATCCTCTGACAATGCTGCACTCCCTCCACACTGACCCACTGAAATTGCTGTACTCCCACCACACTGATCCTCTGACAATTGTGCACTCCCTCCACACTGACCCTCTGACAATGCTGCACCCCCTCCACACTGATCCTCTGACAATGCTGCACTCCCTCCACACTGACCCTCTGACACTGCTGCACTCCCCCCACACTGACCATCGGACAATGATGCACTCCCTCCACACTGATCCTCAGACAATGCTGCAGTCCCTCCACACTGAGGCTCTGACAATGCTGCACTCCCTCCGTCCTGACTTCCTGACAATGCTGCACCCCCTCCACACTGAC
This sequence comes from Chiloscyllium punctatum, assembly GCF_047496795.1. Classification (NCBI taxonomy): domain Eukaryota; kingdom Metazoa; phylum Chordata; class Chondrichthyes; order Orectolobiformes; family Hemiscylliidae; genus Chiloscyllium; species Chiloscyllium punctatum. The sequence continues at coordinate 28,515 of NW_027309819.1, forward strand.
CCTCTGACACTGCTGTAATCCCCCCACACTGACCCTCTGACACTGCTGCACTCCCTCCACACTGACCCTCTGACAATGCTGCACTCCCTCCACACTGACCCTCTGACAATGATGCCCTCCCTCTACACTGAACCTCTGACAATGCTGCAACCGCTCCACACTGATCCTCTGACAATGCTGCAGTCCCTCCACACTGACCCTTTGATAATTCTTCACTCCCACGACACTGATCCTCTGACATTTGTGCACTCCATCCAAACTGACCCTCTGACAATGCTGCACTCCCTCCACGCTGATCATCTGACAATGCTGCACCCTCTCCACACTGATCCTCTGATAATTCTGCACTCCCTCTGCACAGATCCTCTGACAATGCTGCACTTCCTCCACACTGACCCTCTGACAGTGCGGTACTTCCTTCACACTGACCCACTGACAATGCTGTAGTCCCTCCACACTGATCCTCTGACAATGCTGCACTTCCTCCACACAGACCCTATGACAATGCTGCACCTCCTCCACACTGATCCTCTGATAATTCTGCACTCCCTCCACACTGAGCCTCGGACACTGCTGCACTCCCCCCACACTGACTCTCTGACAATGATGCACCCCCTCCACACTGATCCTCTGAAAATGCTGCACTCCCTCCAAACTGATCCTCTGACAATGCTGCACCCCCTCCATACTGATTCTCTGACAATGCTGCACTTCCTTCACACTGACCCACTGACAATGGTGTACTCCCTCCACACTGATCTCTAACAATGATGCACTCCCTCCACACTGACCCTCTGACAATGCTGCAATCCCCCGTCCTGACTCTCTGACAATGCTGCACTCTCTCTACACTGACCCTCTGACAATGCAGCAATCCCTCCACAATAACCCTCTGACAATGATCCACCCCCTCCACACTGATCCTCAGACATTGCTGCTCTCCCTCCAAACTGACTCTCTGACAATGCTGCACCCCCTCCATATTGACACTCTGATACTGCTGCATTCCACCCACAATGACCCTCTGACAATGCGGCACTCCCTCCACACTGACCCTCTGACAATGCTGCACTCCCTCCACACTGACCCTCTGACAATGCTGCACTCCCTCCACACTAACTTCCTGACAATGCTGCACTCCCTCCATACTGACCCTCTGACACTGCTGCACTCCCTCCACACTGAACCTCTGACACTGCTGCACTCCCTCCACACTGACCCTCTGACAATGCTGCACTCCCTCCACACTGACCCTCTGACAATGCTGCACTCCCTCCACAATGACCCTCTGACAATTCTGCACTCCCTCAACACTGATCCTCTAACAATGCTGCACTCCCTCCACACTGACCCTCTGACACTGATCCACTCCCTACACGCTCACCCAATGCAATGCTGCAACCCCTCCACACTTGTACTCTGACAATGCTGCACTCCCTCCACACTTACCCTCTGACAATGCTGCACTTCCTTCGTCCTGACTCTCTGACAATGCTGCACCCCCTCCGTCCTGATTTCCTGACAATGCTGCACCCCCTCTATACTGACCCTCTGACACTGCTGTACTCCCCCCACACTGACCCTCTGACACGGCTGCACTCCCTCCACACTGACCCTCTGACAATGCTGCACTCCCTTCACACTGACCCTCTGACAATGATGCACTCCGTCCACACTGACCCTCTGACAATGCTGCACCCGCTCCACACTGATCCTCTGACAATGCTGCACTCCCTCCACAATGACCCTCTGACAATACTGCACCCCCTCCACACTGATCGTCTGACAATGCTGCACTCCCTCCACACTGATCCTCTGATAATGCTGCACCTTCTCCACACTGATCCTCTGATAATTCTGCACTCCCTCCACACTGACCCTCTGACAATGCGGCACTTCCTTCACACTGACCCACTGACAATGCTGTAGTCCCTCCACACTGATCCTCTGACAATGCTGCACTTCCTCCACACTGATCCTCTGACAATGCTGCAATCCCCCGTCCTGACCCCCTGACAATGCTGCACCCCCTCCACACTGATCCTCTGATAATTCTGCACTCCCTCTACACTGATCCTCTGATAATTCTGCACTCCCTCCACACTGACCCTCTGACAATGCTGCACTTCCTTCACACTGACCCACTGGCAATGCTGTACTCCCTTCACACTGATCCTCTGACAATGTTGCACTTCCTCCACACTGATCCTCTAACAATGCTGCACTCCCTCCACACTTATCCTCTGACAATGCTGCAATCCCCCATCCTGACTCTCTGACAATGCTGCACTCCCTCTACACTGACCCTCTGACAATGCTGCACTCCCTCCACAATGACCCTCTGACAATGATCCACTCCCTCCACACTGATCCTCTGACAATGCTGCTCTCCCTCCAAACTGACCCTCTGACAATGCTGCACTCCCTCCATCCTGACTCTCTGACAATGCTGCTCCCCCTCCATACTGACACTCTGATACTGCTGCATTCCCCCCACAATGACCCTCTGACAATGCGGCACTCCCCCCAAACTGATCCTCTGACAATGCTGAACTCCCTCCACACTGACCCTCTGACACTGATGCACTCCCTCCACACTGACACTCTGACAACGCTGCACCCCCTCCACACTGATCCTCTGACAATGCTGCACCCGCTCCACACTGATCCTCTGACATTGCTGCACCCCCTCCACACTGATCCTCTGAGAATGCTGCACTCCCTCCACACTGATCCTCTAACAATTCTGCACTCCCTCAACACTGATCCTCTAACAATGCTGCACTCCCTCCACACTGATCCTATGAGAATGCTGCACTCCCTCCACACTGATCCTCTGACAATTCTGCACTCCCTCAACACTGATCCTCTAACAATGCTGCACTCCCTCCACACTGACCCTCTGACACGGATGCACTCCCTACACGCTCACCCTATGACAATGCTGCAACCCCTCCACACTGACACTCTGACAATGCTGCACTCCCTCCACACTTACCCTCTGACAATGCTGCACTCCCTCCGTCCTGACTCTCTGACAATGCTGCACCCCCTCCATACTGATCCTCTGACACTGCTGCACTCCCCCCACACTGACCCACTGACAATGCTTCACTCCCTCCACACTGATCCTGTGACAATGTTGCACCTGCTCCACACTGATCCTCAGACAATGCTGCAATCCCCCGTCCTGACCCTCTGACAATGCTGCACCCCCTCCACACTGATCCTCTGATAATTCTGCACTCCCTCTACACTGATCCTCTAACAATGCTGCACTCCCTCCACACTGACCCTCTGACACGGATGCACTCCCTACACGCTCACCCTATGACAATGCTGCAACCCCTCCACACTGACAGTCTGACAATGCTGCACTCCCTCCACACTTACCCTCTGACAATGCTGCACTCCCTCCGTCCTGACTCTCTGACAATGCTGCACCCCCTCCATACTGATCCTCTGACACTGCTGCACTCCCCCCACACTGACCCACTGACAATGCTTCACTCCCTCCACACTGATCCTGTGAAAATGCTGCACCTGCTCCACACTGATCCTCAGACAATGCTGCAGTCCCTCCACACTGACGCTCTGACAATGCTGCACTCCCTCCGTCCTGACTTCCTGACAATGCTGCACCCCCTCCATACTGACCCTCTGACACTGCTGTACTCCCCCCACACTGACCCTCTGACACTGCTGCACTCCCTCCACACTGACCCTCTGACAATGCTGCACTCCCTCCACACTGACCCTCTGACAATGCTGCACCCCCTCCACACTGATCCTCTGATAATGCTGCTCTGTCGCCACACTGACCCTCTGACAATGCTGCACTCCCTCCACACTGACCCTCTGACAATGCTGCACCCCCTCCACACTGATCCTCTGACAATGCTGCACTCCCTCCACAATGACCCTCTGACAATACTGCACCCCATCCACACTGATCCTCTGACAATGCTTCACCCCCTCCACACTGATCCTCTGACAATGCTGCAACCTCTACACACTGATCCTCTGATTATTCTGCACTCCCTCTACACAGATCCTCTGACAATGCTGCACTCCCTCCACACTGACCCTCTGACAATGCGGCACTTCCTTCACACTGACCCACTGACAATGCTGTAGTCCCTCCACACTGATGCTCTGACAATGCTGCATTCCCTCCACACTGATCCTCTGACAATGCTGCAATCCCCCGTCCTGACTCTCTGACAATGCTGCACCCCCTCCACACTGATCCTCTGATAATTCTGCACTCCCTCTACACTGATCCTCTGACAATGCTGCACTCCCTCCACACTGACCCACTGAAATTTCTGTACTCCCACCACACTGATCCTCTGACAATTGTGCACTCCCTCCACACTGACCCTCTGACAATGCTGCACGCCCTCCACACTGATCCTCTGACAATGCTGCACTCCCTCCACACTGACCCTCTGACAATGCTGCACTCCCTCCACACTGATCCTCTGACAATGCTGCACTCCCTCCACACTGATCCTCTGACAATGCGGCACTTCCTTCACACTGACACACTGACAATGCGGCACTTCCTTCACACTGACCCACTGACAATGCTGTAGTCCCTCCACACTGATCCTCTGACAATGCTGCACTTCCTCCACACTGATCCTCTGACAATGCTGCAATCCCCCGTCCTGACCCTCTGCCAATGCTACACCCCCTCCACACTGATCCTCTGATAATTCTGCACTCCCTCTACACTGATCCTCTGACAATGCTGCACTCCCTCCACACTACCCCCTGAGATTGCTGTACTCCCACCACACTGATCCTTTGATAATTCTGCACTCCCACGACACTGATCCTCTGACATTTGTGCACTCCATCCACACTGATCCTCTGACAATTCTGCACTCCCTGCACACGGATCCTCTGACAATTCTGCACTCCCTCCACATTGACCCTCTGACAATGCTGCACTCCCTCCACACTGATCCTCTGACAATGCTGCACTCCCTCCACACTGACCATCTGACAATGATGCACTCCCTCCACACTGACCCTCTGACAATGCTGCTCTCCCTCCACACTGACCGTCTGACAATGCTGCACTCCCTCCACACTGACCATCTGACAATGATGCACTCCCTCCACACTGACCCTCTGACAATGCTGCTCTCCCTCCTCACTGACCCTCTGACAATGCTGCACCCCCTCCACACTGATCGTCTGACAATGCTGCACTCCCTCCATACTGACCCTCTGACACTTCTGCACTCCCCCCACACTGACTCTCTGACAATGCTGCCCTCCCTCCACACTGACTCTGTGACAATGCTGTACCCCCTCCATACTGATCCTCTTACAATGCTGCACTCCCTCCACACTGACCCAATGACAATGCTGCACTCCCTCCACACTGACCCAATGACAATGCTGCAATCCCTCCACACTGACCCTCTGATAATGCTGTACTACCTCCACACTGATCCTCTACCAATGCTGCACCCCCTCCACACTAATGCTCTGTCAATTACTCACTCCCTCCACACTGACCCAATGACAATGCTGCACTCCCTCCACAGTGACCCTCTGACAATGCTGTACTCCCTCCACACTGATCCTCTGACAATGCTGCAGTCCCTCCATACTGACCCTGTGACAATGCTGCACTCCCTGCACACTGACCCACTGACAGTGCTGTACTCCCTCCACACTGATCCTCTGACAATACTAACTTCCTCCACACAGACCCTTAGCCAATGCTGTACTCCCTCCACACTGACCCTCTGACAATGAAGCATTCTCTCCACACTGACACTCTGGCAATGCTGTACTCCCTCCACACTGATCCTCTGACAATGCTGCACTCCCTCCATACTGACCCTCTGACAATGCTGTACTCCCTCCACACTGATCCTCTGACAATGCTGCACTCCCGCCACACTGATCCTCTGACAATGCTGCACTCCCGCCACACTGACCCTCTGACAATGCTGCACCCCCTCCACTCTGATCCTCTGACAATGATGCTCTTCCTCCACACTGATCCTCTGACAATGATGCCCTCCCTCCACACTGACCATGTGACAATGTTGCACTCCCTCCATACTGACCGTCTGACAAAGCTGCACTCCCTCCAGACTGACTCACTGACAATGCTGCACTCCCTCCACACTGATTCTCTGACAATGCTGCTCTTCCTCCACACTGACTCTCTGACAATGATGCCCTCCCTCCACACTGACCATGTGACAATGCTGCACTCCCTCCATACTGACCGTCTGACAATGCTGCACTCCCTCTACACTGACCCTCTGACAATGCTGCACCCCCCCGCCAAACTGATCCTCTGACAATGCTGAACTCCCTCCACACTGACATTCTGACAATGATGCACTCCCTCCACACTGATCCTCTGACTATGCCGCACTCCCTCCACACTGACACTCTGACAACGCTGCACCCCCTCCACACTGTTCCTCTGACAATGCTGCACTTCCTCCATACTGGCCCAGTGACAATGCTGTCCTCCCTCCACACTGATCCGCTGGCAATGAAATACTCCCTCCAAACTGACACTCTGATAATTCTGCACCCCCTCCACACTGTTCCTCTGACAATGCTGTTCTCCCCCACACTGACCCTCTGACAATGCTGCACTCCATCCACACTGACCCTCTGACAATGCTGCACTCCCTCCACACTGATCCTCTGATAGTGATGCACTCCCTCCACACTGACCCTCTGACAATGCTGCACTCGCTTTACACTGACCCTCCGACAATGCTGCACTTCCTCCACACTGATCCTCTGACAATGCTGCACTCCCTCCACACTGACCCTCTGACAATGCTGCACTCCCTCCTCACTGACCCTCTGACAATGCTGCACTCCCTCCATACTGAGCCTCTGACAATGCTGCATTCCGACCACTCTGATCCTCTGAAAATGCTGCACGCCCTCCATACTGATCCTCAGACAATGCTGCACCCACTCCACACTGATCCTGTGATAATTTTGCACTCCCTCCTCACTGACCCTGTGACAATGCTGCACTCCCTCCACACTGACCCTCTGACAATGCTGCACTCCCCCCACACTGACTCTCTAACAATGCTGCACTCCCTCCGCACTGACCCTCTGACAATGCTGCACTCCCTCCACACTGACTCTCTGACAATGCTGCACTCCCTCCACACTGACCCTCTGACAATGCTGCACTCCCTCCACACTGACTCTCTAACAATGCTGCACTCCCTCCACACTGATCCTCTGACAATGCTGCACTCCCTCCACACTGACCCTCTGACAATGCTGCAACCCCTTCACACTGACCCTCTAACAATGTTGCACTCCCTCCACACTGACCCTCTGACAATGCTGCACTCCCTCCACACAGATCCTCTGACAATGCTGCACTCCCCCAACACTGACGCTCTGACAATGATACACTCCCTCCACACTGACCCTCTGACAATGCTGCACTCCTTCCACACTGACCCTCTGACAATGCTGCACTCCCCCGACACTGACCCTCTGACAATGATGCACTCCCTCCACACTGATCCTCTGTCAATGCTGCACTGCCTCCACACTGACTCTCTGACAATGCTGCATTCCCTCCACACTGATCCACTGACAATGCTGCTCTACCTCCACACTGACTCTCTGACAATGCTGCACCCCCTCCATACTGATTCTCTGACAATGCTGCACCCCTCCACACTGATCCTCCTACAATGCTGCACCCCCTCAATACTGATCCTCTGATAATGCTGCACCCCCTCCACACTGATCCTCTGACAATGCTGCACCCCCACCATACTGATCCTCTGACAATGCTGCACCCCCTCCACACTGATCCTCTGAAAATGCTGCACTCCCTCCACAATGATCCTCTGACAATGTTGCACTCCCTCCACACTGACTCTCTGACAATGGTGCACTCCCTCCATACTGATCCTCTGACAATGCTGCACCCCCTCCACACTGACTCTCTGACAATGATGCACTCCCTCCACACTGATGGTCTGATAATGCTGCTCTCCCTCCACACTGACTCTCTGACAATGCTGCACTCCCTCCACACTGACTCTCTGACAATGCTGCACTCCCTCCACACTGACCCTCTGACAATGCTGCACTCCCTCCACACTGACCCTCTGACAATGCTGCAACCCCTCCACACTGACCATCTAACAATGCTGCACTCCCTCCACACTGATCCTCTGACAATGCTGCACTCCCTCCGTCCTGACTCTCTGACAATGCTGCACTCCCTCCACACTGAACCTCTGACAATGATGCACTCCCTCCATACTGATCCTCTGACAATGCTGCACACCCTCCACACTCATCCTCTGACAATGCTGCACTCCCACCACACTGATCCTCTGACAATGCTGAACTCCCTCCATACGGACCGTCTGACAATGCTGCACTCCCTCCATACTGACCCTCTGACAATGCTGCACTCAATCCACACTGATTCTCGGACAATGCTGCCCCCCCTCCACACTGATCATCTGACAATGCTGCACTCCCTCCACACTAACCCACTGACAATGCTGTACTCCCTCCGTCCTGACTCTCTGAGAATGCTGCACTCCCTCCACACTGACCCACTGACAATGCTGTCCTCCCTCTACACTGACCCTCTGACAATGCTGCACTCCCTCCACACTGATCATCTGACAAGGCTGCACTTCCTCCACACTGATCCTCTGACAATGCTGCACTCCCCCCACACTGACCCTCTGACAATGATGCCCTCCCTCCACACTGATCCTCTGTCAATGCTGCACTCGCTCCGTCCTGACTCTGACAATTCTGCACACCCTCCACACTGACCCTCTAACAATGCTGCACTCCCTTCATACTGAACCTCTGACAATGCTGTACTCCCTCCACACTGATCCTCTGACAATGCTGCACTCCCTCCACACTGATCCTCTGTTAGTGATGCACTTCCTCCACACTGACCCTCTGACAATGCTGCACTCCCTCCACACTGACCCTCTGACAATGCTGCACCCCCTCCACACTGACTCTCTGACAATGCTGCACTCCCTCCACACTGACCCTCTGACAATGCTGCACTCCCTCCACACTGACTCTTTGACAATGCTGCACTCCCTCCACACTGATCCTCTGACAATGCTGCACTCCCTCCGTCCTGACTCTCTGACAATGCTGCACTCCCCCCACACTGATCCTCTGATAATGCTGCACTGGCTCCACACTGATCCTCTGACAATGCTGCACCCCCTCCACACTGATCCTCTGATAATGCTGCAACCCCCTCCATACTGATCCTCTGACAATGCTGCACTCCCTCCACACTGACCCTCTGACAATGCTGCACTCCCTCCACACTGATCCTCTGACAATGCTGCAACCCCCTCCATACTGATCCTCTGACAATGCTGCACTCCCTCCACACTGATCCTCTGAAAATACTGCACTCCCTCTGCACTGATCCTCTGACAATGCTGCACCCCCTCCGCGCTGATTCTCTGAAAATACTGCACTCCCTCCACACTGATCCTCTGACAATGCTGCACTCCCTCCGTCCTGACTCTCTGACAATGCAGCACTCCCTCAACACTGATCCTCTGACAATGCTGCACTTCCTCCACACTGATCCTCTGACAATGCTGCACTCCTCCCACACTGACGCTCTGACAATGATGCACTCCCTCCACACTGATCCTCTGACATTGGTGCACACCCTCCACACTGACTCTCTGACAATGCTGCACTCCCTCCGTCCTGACTCTCTGACAATGCTGCACTCCCTCCACACTGATCCTCTCACATTGCTGCACTCCCCCCACACTGACCCTCTGACAATGCTGCACTTCCTCCACACTGACCCTCTGACAATGCTGCACCCCCTCCACACTGACCCTCTGACAATGCTGCACTCCCTCCTCACTGACCCTCTGACAATGCTGCACTCCCTCCACACTGACCCTCTGACAATGCTGCACTCCCTCCATACTGAGCCTCTGACAATGCTGCATTCCCACCACTCTGATCCTCTGACAATGCTGCACCCCCTCCACACTGATCCTCTGACAATGCTGCACTCCCTCCACACTGATCCTCTGATAATTCTGCACTCCCTCCTCACTGACCCTCTGACAATGCTGCATTCCCTCCACACTGACTCTCTGACAATGCTGCACTCCCTCCACACTGACCCTCTGACAATGCTGCACCCCCTCCACACTGTCCCTCTGACAATGCTGCACCCCCTCCACACTGACCCTCTAGCAATCCTGCACTCCCTCCACACTGATCCTCTGATAGTGATGCACTCCCTCAGTACTGACTCTCTGACAGTGTGAAAGTTGCCCTATACTGACCCTCCGACAGTGTGCCCCAATCTCAGGTCAAAACCTCTGACATTGCAGCACTCCCTCAGTACTGACTCATTGACAATATAGCACTCCCTCAGTACTGACCCATTGCCTTGTTCGTGCACCTCTGACAGTCCAGCAGTGCCTCAGTACTGTCTATCTGACAGTGCAGCACTCCCTCAGTACTGACCCTCTGACAGTGTAGCACTCCCTCAGTACTGACCCTCTGACTGTGGAAGTGGCCCTATATTGACCCTCTGACAGTGTGGCCCAATCTCAGGCCAAAACCTCTGACAGTACAGCACTCCATCATAACTGACTCTCTGACAGTACAGCACTGCATCAGTACTGACTCATTGACAGTGTAGTACTCTCTCAGTACTGACCCTCTGCATCGGTCCTGCACCTCTGACAGTCCAGCAGTGCCTCAGGTTACTATCTATCTGACAGTGTAGCACTCTCTCTGTACTAACCCTCTGACAGTGCAGCACTCCCTCAGTACTGACCTTCTGACAGTGCAGCGCTCCCTCAGTACTGACCCTCTGACAGTGCAGCACTCCCTCAGTACTGACCGTCTGACAGTGCAGCGCTCCCTCAGTACTGACCCTCAGACAATGAGGCACTCCCTCAGTACTGACCCTCTGATGCTGTAGTGCTCTCTCAGTGCAGATCCTCTGATAGGGAGGCTTGCCGTCTGGACTGACCCTCTGACAGTGTGGTGCTCACTCAGTACTGACCCTCCGACAGTGCAGCACTCCCTCAGTACTGACCCTCTGACAGTGCAGCACTCCCTCAGTACTGACCCTCTGACAGTGCAGCACTCCCTCAGTATTGACCCTCTGAGAGTGCAGCACTCCCTCAGTACTGACCCTCTGACCGTGCAGCACTCCCTCAGTACTGACCCTCTGACAGTGCAGCGGTCCCTCAGTACTGACCCTCTGACAGTGCAGCACTCCCTCAGTACTGACCCTCTGACAGTGCAGCACTCCCACTGTACTGACTCTCTGACAGTGCAGCACTCCCTCAGTATTGACTCTCTGACCGTGCAGCACTCCCTCAGTACTGACCCTCTGACAGTGCAGCACTCCCTCAGTACTGACCATCTGACAGTGCAGCATTCCCTCAGTCCTGACGCTCACACAGTGCAGAACTTCCTCAGTACAGACCATCTGACTGTGTGGCTCTGCCCCCATACCGACCATGTGACAGTGCGGTACTCCCTCAGTACTGACCCTCTGACAGTGCAGCTCTTTGGCAGTGCAGCACTCCTTTAGTTCTGACATTCTTACAGTGTAGTGCTCCCTCAGTACAAACCCTCTGAGAATGCACCGCTCCATCAGTACTGACCCTCTGACACTGCAGCACTCCCTCAGTACTGACCCTCTCACAGTGCGGCACTCCATCAGTACTGACCCTCTGACATTGCAGCACTCCCTCAGTACTGACCATCTTACAGTGCATCATTCCCACAGTACTAACCCTCTGACAGTACAGCACTCCCTAGGTACTGACCCTCTGGCAGTGCAGCACTCCCTCAGGGCTTCATGGTAATTTCAGACATGATAGAGATTGAACCAACAATGTTGGCATCACGAACCTGTTAGCTGAGGTTAATGACCCCCCTTTGTAGCAGAGGGATTCAATCCCTCTGACAGTGCAGCACTCCCTCAGTGTTGACCTTCCGACAGTGTAGCACTCCCTCAGTACTGACTCTCGGACAGTGCAGCACTCCCTCAGTACTGACCTTCTGACAGTGCAGCACTCCCTCAGTACTGACCCTCTGACAGTGCAGCACTCCCTCAGTACTGACCCTCTGACAGTGCAGGACTCCCTCAGTACTGACCCTCTGACAGTGCAGCACTCCCTCAGTACTGACCCTCTGACAGTGCAGCACTCCCTCAGTACTGACCTTCTGACAGTGCAGCACTCCCTCAGTGTTGACCTTCCGACAGTGCAGCACTCCCTCAGTACTGACCCTCTGACAGTGAAGCACTCCCTCAGTACTGACCCTCTGACAGTGCAGCACTCCCTCAGTACTGACCTTCTGACAGTGCAGCACTCCCTCAGTGTTGACCTTCCGACAGTGCAGCACTCCCTCAGTGTTGACCTTCCGACAGTGCAGCACTCCCTCAGTGTTGACCCTCTGACAGTGCAGCACTCCCTCAGTCTTGACCCTCTGACAGTGCAGCACTCCCTCAGTGTTGATCTTCCGACAGTGCAGCACTCCCTCAGCACTGACCCACTTTTTTTCTATTTCACAGAGTCTTGTGGAAATTTGTAGACATAGGGTTTGCAGATTCTGAGGAAGCATGAGAGAGACACACAAACCAAACCCTGTCTGAAACTCTCGGCAATAGACTATTCAGAGGCACAGAGTCACTGAGCTGAAACTCTCTGCAATAGACTATTCAGAGGCACAGAGTCACTGAGATGAAATTCTCTGCAATAGACTATTCAGAGGCACAGAGTCACTGAGATGAAACTCTCTGCAATAGACTACTCAGAGGCACAGAGTCACAGAGATGCACAGCTTGGAAATGGACGGTCCTATCCAACTCGCCCATAACAACCAGATATTCTCATTCCATTTCATTCCATTTGCTAGCACTTGGCTGATATCCCTCTAAACCCTTCCTATTCACATACTCATCCTGATACCTTTTAAATGTCGCAATTATACCAGCCCCCATCACTTCCTCTGGCAGCTACCTGCATGCCCTTGAATAAGTGCTCAAACATTCATACTGTCGATACAAACTCTAATAAACACCAACCTACGAAGGATACCATTGTCATTTTCAACTGACCCTTAGCTTCTTCATTACGCTGATTTGAACAGAGGTAAAGAAACAGAGTTAGTGACCATCCACCGTCACCCTGTTATAAAACTTATTTTCAAATGTGGCTTGTATGTGATTCCCACACCCTCTAATAGTTGCCTGGAAGGTGGGGGTGGGGTGTACTCTCTTGCTGCAGTCCTTGGGTGTCCCACAGTGATGTTAGGGACGGAGCTCTGGGATTGTGACCTGAACCATGTAAAGAGCTCTCTTACTGGAGTGCTTTTTTAAAGTTGGGAAGTTATTATAGACCAGGAGGACCCGAGAGCTGTTGTTCTGTCAGAGAGAGAGGCCTGGTGGGTCACACACCTCAGGTAAGGGGCGAGGTTGAGAAGCTGGGGCCTTCATGGTCATTTCAAACATGATAGAGATTGAGCCAACAATGTTGGCATCACGAACTTGTTAGCTGTGGTAACTGACCCCCCTTTGCAGCAGAGGGGTTCAATCCCTTGAACAGAGCAAGCTTGAGAATTCAACACTAAAATCAATCTGTACGGACGCGCTGGAGACCTGAAACATCAATATAGAGATTGCTGAAGAGGCTAAACATGTCTGGCTGCATCTCTGAAGGGAGAGGGAGAAAGAGACAGAGAGTTCACCTTTCAATCCAGTGATTTCTGCGGGAAAGTTCCTTCAGAACAGACCATTTTGATGAAGGGTCACTTGACAAAGGCACTTCACAAAGTTCCTGATCAATGTAACTTTGTGATGTTAGTTCAGAAGGAACAGCTCAGACCTAACATTTCGGTGTGCCTTTGTTCTGTATCTGTTCTCCCATGTTGCCCGCCCTCCGAATACAATACCTTACACAGCCTTAAACCTGTTTGTCAACTTTCAGCAGAAGCAGCCTCAGGGCATTGAACACAGACTGAATTACTCAGTGACACTTGGATCAGGTGAAGTTCTCAAGTAAACAGATGGTGGGGAAATTCAGCACAATTCAGCAGGTAGCAACGCTGAAGAGAGAGAGAGGAACAATTCGCATTCCAAGTGACTCTTCCTCAAAACGGTCTGTTCTGAAGGAACTTTCCCGCAGAAATCACTGGATTGAAAGGTGAACTCTCTCTCTGTCTCTTTCTCCGTCTCCCTTCCAAGATGCTGCCGGACATGCTGAGCTTCTTCAGCAATCTCTGTTTTGATGTTTCAGGTCTCTAGTACGTCCGTACATATTGATTTTAGTGTTGAATTCTCCAGCTTACTCTGTTAAAGGGATTGAATCCCTCTGCTACAAAGGGGGGTCAGTTACCACAGCTAACAGGTTCGTGATGCCAATATTGTTGGTTCGATCTCTATCATGTCTGAAATGACCATGAAGGCCCCAGCTTCTCAACCTCTCCTCTCACCTGAGGTGTGTGACCCACCAGTCCTCTCTCTCTGACAAGACAGCAGCTCTCGGGTCCTCCTGGTCTATAATAACTTCCCAACTTTAAAAAGGACACTCCGGTAAGAGAGCTCTTTACATGGTTCAGGTCAAACTCCTGGAGCTCCCTCCCTAACATCACTGTGGGACACCCAAGGACTGCAGCAGGAGAGTACACCTCACCCCCACCTTCCAGGCAACTATTAGAGGGTGTGGGAATCACATACAAGCCACATTTGAAAATAAGTTTTATAACAGGGTGACGGTGGATGGTCACTAACTCTGTTTCTTTACCTCTGTTCAAATCAGCGTAATGAAGAAGCTCAGGGTCAGTTGAAAATGACAGAGGGTCAGTACTGAGGGAGCACCATACTGTCAGAGGGTCAGCACAGAGGGAGCGCCATACTGTCAGAGGGTCAGCACAGAGGGAGCGCCATACTGTCAGAGGGTCAGCACAGAGGGAGTGCCACACTGTCAGAGGGTCAGCACAGAGGGAGTGCCACACTGTCAGAGGGTCAGTACAGAGAGAGTGCCACACTGTCAGAGGGTCAGTACAGAGAGAGTGCCACACTGTCAGAGGGTCAGTACAGAGGGAGTGCCACACTGTCAGAGGGTCAGTACAGAGCGAGTGCTACACTGTCAGAGGGTCAGTACAGAGAGAGTGCTACACTGTCAGAGGGTCAGTACAGAGGGAGTGCCACACTGTCAGAGGGTCAGCACAGAGGGAGTGCCACACTGTCAGAGGGTCAGTACAGAGAGGGTGCTACACTGTCAGAGGGTCAGCACAGAGGGAGTGCCACACTGTCAGAGGGTCAGTACAGAGAGAGTGCTACACTGTCAGAGGGTCAGTACAGAGGGAGTGCCACACTGTCAGAGGGTCAGCACAGAGGGAGTGCCACACTGTCAGAGGGTCAGTACAGAGAGGGTGCTACACTGTCAGAGGGTCAGCACAGAGGGAGTGCCACACTGTCAGAGGGTCAGTACAGAGAGAGTGCTACACTGTCAGAGGGTCAGCACAGAGGGAGTGCCACACTGTCAGAGGGTCAGCACAGAGGGAGTGCCACACTGTCAGAGGTCAGTACAGAGAGAGTGCCACACTGTCAGAGGGTCAGTACAGAGGGAGTGCCACACTGTCAGAGGGTCAGCACAGAGGGAGTGCCACACTGTCAGAGGGTCAGTACAGAGAGAGTGCTACACTGTCAGATGGTCTGTACAGAGAGAGTGCTACACTGTCAGATGGTCAGTATTGAGGCACTGCTGGACTGTCAGAGGTGCAGGACCGAGCCAGAGGGTTAGTACTGAGGGAGTGCTAC
Source organism: Chiloscyllium punctatum (assembly GCF_047496795.1). Lineage (NCBI taxonomy): Eukaryota > Metazoa > Chordata > Chondrichthyes > Orectolobiformes > Hemiscylliidae > Chiloscyllium > Chiloscyllium punctatum. The sequence continues at coordinate 44,371 of NW_027309819.1, forward strand.
ACTGTCAATGGGTCAGTACTGAGGGACCACAGCGATGTGAGGGGGCCAGTACTGAGGGATCACCACGCTGTGAGGGGGTCAGTACTGAGGGATCACCGCGCTGTGAGGGGGTCAGTACTGAGGGATCACCGCGCTGTGAGGGGGTCAGTACTGAGGGATCACCGCGCTGTGAGGGGGTCAGTACTGAGGGATCACCGCACTGTGAGGGGGTCAGTACTGAGGGATCACCGCACTGTGAGGGGATTAGTACTGAGGGATCACCGCACTGTGAGGGGGTCAGTACTGAGGGAGCACCACACTATGTGTCGGACAGTCAGTACTGAGTGATTGCTGCATTGCCAGAGGGTCAGTACTGAGAGAGTGATGCACACTCAAAGGGTCATTACGGAGGGAGCGCTACACAGTCAGTGTGTCAGTTCTGTGGGAGTGTTGTTACAGAGGGTCAGGACTGAGGGAGTGCTGGACTATCAGAAGTGCAGGACTGAGGCAGTGCCGCACTATCAGAATGTCAGTACTGAGGGAGTTCTGCTCTGTCGGAGGGTCAGTACTGAGAAAATGCCACGTTATCGGAGGGTCAGTACCGAGGGAGTGCTGCACTGTAGAAATGTCAGTGCTGAGGGAATGCTATTGTGTCAGAATTTCATTTCTGAGGGTGTGCTGCAGTGTCAAAGGACCAGTGCTGAGGGATTGCAGCACTGTCAGAGTGTCAGTACTGAGGGATTGCAGCACCGTCAGGGGCCAAGGGGCTGTTGCAGTGTCAGAGGGTCAGTTCTGAGGGAGTATTGAATGATCAGAGGATGCGCCTGTCTTAAAGTCAGTATGAAGGTGCGCCACACTGTGGGAGGGTCAGTGTACGTGCAATGCTTCACTGTCAGTACAGAGGGTCAGTACAGAGGGAGTGCCGCAGTGTCATAGGAACAGTACTGAGGGGAGTCTCACTGTCAGAGGGCCAATACCAAGGGAGTGCTGCACTGTCAGAGGGTCAGTACTGAGGGAGTGCTGCACTGTCAGAGGGTCAGTACTGAGGGAGTGCTGCACTGTCAGAGGATACTACTGCAGGAGTGCTGCGCTATCAGGGGGTCAGTAATGGGGAATAGCTGCAATGTCAGAGGGTCAATCTGGGGGCAGTGCTGCACTGTGAGAAGGTCAGTACTGAGGGAGTGCTGCACTGACAGAGGATCATGACTGAGGGAGCGCTGCACTGACAGAGGATCATTACTGAGGGAGCGCAGCACTGACAGAGGATCATTACTGAGGGAGTGCTACACTGTCAGCGCATCAGTCTGGGGGATACCTGCATTGTAAGAGAGTCAGGACTGATTGAGTGCCACACTATCAGATGGGCTGAATGGCCTAATTTCTGCTCCCATAGCTTGTGGCCTAAGAGGAATATCTGAAATTGTTCAGTATATTTCTGCCTCTGCTTCCTACATACCCTGCTCAGCAATGATTCCCACGTTCAGATTCCAGAGACTGTGTTCAAACAGACCGTCTTCATTTGGTTACCACCCTCTTTTCCCAGTGTTGGGGTTTCTGTTTCGTGTGACTGACTTGCCAGCTCAAAGGGATATTTTCATGCTGCAGGGCTGAGGTTTATTCCTCAGCTTCTGTGTGCTCATCCCAAATGAATCCCACTGTCCCACACTCATCACAGTCGTGTGTTCCTTATTTCTGAGTTTCCCAATGCTAATCCACATCCAGACTGACATCCCACACTCCTCCAAATCGTATCACAGGCTAATTGCCTGGGAGAAAGGAATGCTAAGAGGGGAAATAGAATTCTGAATGGACCTTACAGTGACATTAAGGGTGAATTGATAATGACAGAAACACAGTGAGAATTTGTGCATGGACCCAGAGGCTACAGTGAATGGATTCATTTTGTCAATGCTCATTGGGACAGGGTTGGTATGAAATCGTGAAGATGCTCTGTGATACAATTAAATGAATGAGCATATATATAGAGAGAGATGGTTCTGAGTGGTCTGGTCTTCTTACAACCCAATAAATCTCCAAAGACGGTGGAAATGTATCTCAGTTTACCGAATGAGGTGATGGAGGAAGTAGCAGGTACACTTGCAAACATTTTCAAATCCCCTCTGGCCACAAGAGAGGTGTCGTCGGACTGACCATGTGGTACTGTTATTCAAGAAGGAGCATGGGATATACCAGGCAGCTACAGGCCAGTCAGGCTAATACCGTGGGTGGGACGTCTGTTGGAAGCAATTTTGGGAGATAGAATTAATCAGCATTTAAAGAGACTGGAGTTCATGAAGACCAGTCAGAATGGTTGTGTTAAGTGGAGGTCAGGTCTTACCAATGGGATTGCACTTTTTAAGGAGGTGACCAGGTGTGTAAAAAGGTGCAACACTTTCCTGTCGCCTGCTTGGAGGTCAGTAAGGCTTTTTATCAGGATCCATACTGGAAACTATAGTGAACATAAAAACTCAAGATCCAAGGAATTTGGCGCAGAATGCTGAGTGGCAGGAAGCAGACAGTGATGGCCCAATTAGAAATCTCTGTCTGTTCATGTCTCACTGTTGGGGTCTTGCTGATGTGGTTGATAGAAAATGTTTAGATTTGAATGGTGGAGGGTTAATCATTGGGTTCATGAATGATATGAAGATTGGTTGGGTCATAAATACTGAGGAGGATAGCCTTAGATTACAGAAGGATGGAGATGGCCTTGTCAGATGGACCGATCAGTGGCAACGGGTGAGGTGCCTGAAGACTGGAGGGTGATTAATGATGGGCCATTATTGAAGTAAGGCTGCAAGGAACAGCCATTGAACTATGGAGCTGTGAGCCTGATGGCAGTGGGGGGTAAGCTGTTGGAGGGCATTCTGAGAGACAACTTACATGGATTTGGAAAAGCAAGAATTGATTAGGGATGGTCAGCATGGCTTGTGGAAATGGTTTATCCAACTTGATAGAGGTTTTGAAGGGTTGACTGAGAAGATAGATGAGAAAGTTTCACATGGGAGACTGGTTAGTAAAAGGTTAGATGACATGACATCCAGGGAGAGAGAACAGCACGGTGCCGCAGTGGTTAGCACTGCTTCCTCACAGCACCAAGGATGCAACTTTGATTCTAGCTCCCAGCCACTGTCTGTGTGGAGTTTACACATTCTCCCTGTATCTGTGGGTTTCCTCTGGGTGTTCCGGTTTCTACCCACAATCCAAATATGTGCTGGTTAGGTGGGGTGGCCATGGGAAATGCAACATTACAGGGATAGAATAGAGAGTGTGAGTGTAGGTGGGATGCTTTTCAGACGGCCGATGTGGACCTGATGGGCCGAATGGCCTGATTTTACACTGTAGGAATTCAATGATTAATCAAGAGACCCAATAATGTTCTGAGGATCAGGGCTCCAATCTTGGACTGCGGTGGATGTCGGTCCTTACAATCTGAAGGGGTTTGTGGATAAATGCAGTCTGAGAGTTGGGCTGGGCTGTGTTCTGAGGTGTTAAGGGTGTGAATATTTTGTGGAGGTACTGTATGAGGGGCATTGTGGGTATACACAATAGAGTGGTGCTTTCTGAGGTATGAGGGAGCACTGTCTGGTGGTACAAGGTGCAGAATGTAGGAAGGTACAGATACACTTCCCTGATCATTCCCTCAGGGTCCGCAAGGCAGACTGGTGTCGCAATTTGGGATGGAGGCCACGTCCATTTTAGAAGATTCAGATCTTTTTGAACAAACATTGAAAGATAACATCACCATGTGTCTTAAACATGGATTGGAGGAAAACTGTTGTCAATGTATGGTCACTTGTAGCTTGGAGACTCTCTAGAAAAGCAGGCACCCAAACAGACCAACGCTGTCGATGCAAGACGTGGTGCACAGGAAGATCCAACAAGTCATTTGCAGTTACTGTCTGTCTCCCTACAGCAGTCATCATGCGAGATCAGGGTTTAGTCCTAGGAGAAGTAATCTCTCCATCGAAACTTCCTCCATGTTTGTACAGTAATCGTGGTTGTGTGTGTGTATCTCTGTGTGTGAGAGAGAGACAGAGAGCGAGTGTCTGTCTGTGTGTGAGAGAGAGAGTGCATGTGTGTGTATCTCTGTGTGTCTGTGTGTGTGAGAGAGGGATTATGTGTTTATGTATGTGTCTGTTTGAGTGTGTGTTTGTGTGCGTGTGTGTGTGTGAGAGAGGAATGTGTGTGTGTGTTTGAGGAAGTCAGAGTGTGTTTGAAAGAGAGTGTGTGTTTGTATGTATGTGTGTGAGAGGAATGTGTGTGTGAGAGAGAGAGGAATGTGTGTGTATATGTTTGAGAGTGTGTGTTTGGGAGAGTGAGTGTCTGTGAGAGTGTGTGTGTGTGTGTGTGTGTGTGTGTCTGTGTGTGTGTGTGTGTGTGTGTGTGTGTGTGTGTGTGTGTCTGTGACACAAAGGAGACACAAAGGTGCAAAATCCTAGAGAGGGGGCAGCTGCAAAGTCTGATCCCACCGATCTCACTGCTTCCCACTCCCATGAGAGCTCTTATGTATATTTCTGTGTACCCAGCTGTCTCTCCCACATTTTTCCTTCACTCCCTATCTCACAACATCCTTCATATCTCTGCCCTGTTGACATTTCCCTGCAGATTCCCTTCCTCCAACACTCTGCCCCATTGTCACCCCATCATGTTTTTCAGGAATGTTTAATCATTCAATCTTCCCCAAAACCAACACCTTGCTCATCTCTCTCTGCATCTTTCTCTCAGCTCTGGGGGATCTTGCCTTTCTTGTCTCTAAATCATTCTCATTGCATCACAGCAGCCCCCCCCACCCCCACCCCTCAACTCTCTCAGCTCTATGCTGCTGCTGCAACTCCCACCTCTCTCTCTCTCTCTCTCTCTCTGTCCTATATCTCTCCCTGGGATTTCTCTCTTGCTGTCTATTTGAACTTCACTCCCTGTCTTTGCCTCCCCTTTTCCCCCTCAAATCTGTCTGACATTGTATTTCTCTTCCTAGGGTTTTACTATCTCTCTCTCCTTTTCTCTCTCTGCCTCTCTCCTGCTCTTTTTCAGTTCTTCTCACTTTCTCTCCCACCCTCTGCCTGCCTGTCTTTCTCGTGTTCTCTCCCTCCCTCTCACTGTCTGTCTACCCATCTCTCTTTCTCTCTTGTCGTTTCTCTCCCTCTGTCTCCCTAGACCCCTGTCCCAGTAACTGGGAAAGGGACATTGGGAAGAGTTTGTCTCTGTCTCGCTGGATGTTGTACAGTTAATGCAGGGGATCAACCTTTTCCTGGTCTCTCCCGAATGTTACCTCGACTGTGGGGAGGGGGTTAGTGTAAGGGACATAAAAGGACTTTTCTCATTGAGTCTGAAATGAAGAAAAAGAGAAGGGAAGGGTGACAAAAAGAGAAAGAGAGAGATGGAGAGAGTGGGGATGGAGAAATTGAGGAGAGAGAGAGATGGGGAGTGAGAAACAGGGAGAGGAAGAAGGACACATATGAAGGGAGAGCGACAGTGTGTGCAGCTGGGGAATGGTTGCAGAGTGGGATCTTTCTGTGCATGACAGCAGTCAGTCAAAAGGTGTGTTAGTCTCTGCACCATGTCCTCCAGCCCAGGAGCTGTGGGTCTACATGGGAAGGGGGAGATTGGGAGACAAGGGGGGAGTGGGACAGCCAGAGATGGGGGACTGTTTGATGGGGTTTTGGGGTTGGTGGAGAAAGGAGGGGCTGCTGTGAGAGAGAGAGAGATTGAGGGAGGGACAGCATGAGACACAAAGTCTGAGACAGGATGGAGAAGAGGTGTTCAAAGTTTGGGAGAAGATTTGTAGCTCGGGTGCTCATTGTTGTGGTTCTGTTCGCCGAGCTAGGAATTTATGTTACAGACGTTTCGTCCCCTGTCACATCGACCTGGACCCAATATACCGGCTACTGCAGCGGACAGCTGGAACTGACAACCGGAAGCAGCAGAGACAGGCCACTATACATGTCAGAGGAAACATCACAGAAGCGCTTCACAGGAGGCTCCCAAACACTGAGGATGTCACCTAGACAGGGGATGAAACGTCTGTAACACAAATTCCCAACTCGGTGAACAGAACCATAACACGGAGAAGAGGTTTCCACAGAAAGGATAGTCAGTGAGGCCATTCAGGGGACAATCCTGAGGATCCTGAACAGGACCAAGATCATTTAATGGGGGAGGGGGGAATGGGCAGAAAGGACTCCATCTGTGATACAAGCCTTCTATAATTCTGGGACTGGGATCTTGCTGTGCATTAAAACAGCCACAGGCCAGTCAGTCAACCCAAACTCATTTACCTGTGTGAGAAAGTGAGGACTGCAGATGCTGGAAAGTCAGAGTTACAAAGTGAGGAGCTGGGGAAGCCCAGCGGGTCAGCCAGGAGAGTCGATGGTTCTGGCCTGACCTGCTTGGCTTTTCCAGCTCCGCACTTTTCCACTCAACTCCCTCTGCCCCAGGGAGTGGGGCTCACAGCAATGTTGGGGGGACAGCAAAATATTTGAGGGGGGGGGCACAGTTGGTGAGGCAATTATTTGGGAGGGAAGGCATTTGGGAAAGGGGATAAATTTGGGAGGACAGTGAAAATGAGGGGCATAGTATTTTTGAGGGGGTACAAAATTGGATGAGATCTTTTAGGTCTGAAATAGCGAAAAACAGAAAGGGAGAGTGAGAAAAAGAGACATAGAGATGGAGAGAGTGGGGATGGAGAAGGGGATCGGAGAAAGATAGGCAGAGAGAGACAAGGAGAGGGAGAGAGTGAGAGAAAGAGTGTGTATGTGAGAGAGAGAGAGAGACAGACAGAAGGACAGAGAGAGAGGGGACAGAGAGAGGGAGAGAAGGGGAAGTCAGACTAAGACTAAGGAGTTAAACCATGGACAGACTGAAGGGGTGACACTTGTTATTCCAGTTGGTTCCAACTCTCTCTTTCAATTGATTTTCACATTCCCTCCCTCCCATGCCCCTGGGGTTTGCTTCAGCCTGTCTCTCTCTCTCTCCCTCTCTCTCTGGTTCTGCCTCTGGGTCTGTGAAACTGTTTTCTCTTGCCCTCTCTCTCTCTGGATGGTCAGATGGTCTCTGTCTCTTGCCATGCTGGTCTCCTCAGAAGGTCTTCAGAGATTCAGTCAATCAGTCTGCAGATAAACCCTGTTTTTGTTCATTTCTAGATGGTTTTCCGGAACTTTCTATCGTTCCGGCCAATTAGGAGAATCTGTTAATAGTTTGAAGCATTGCCAATCATTGGGATGGCTTGTTGCTGTTAGTTTCTTTGTGTAGCAGGAGCCGGTGCCTTCCTGTCTGGGTCCTCATTTGTTTGGTAGATACGTCTGTCCAGAATAACTGTTACCTTTTACATTATGCAGTGTTTGCGCTGTGCCTGGTGTGCGGGTTTTGTGATTTGGGAGATTTCCTTGGCCAATACACCTTGGCTGTCTCTCTGTGTTTTAACCAGGAGTTTGTGACATCTCCCCCAACTCATCCACTTGAAAGGAAAGAAAAGAAGCTTATGCAATAAATTACAAACCTAATTTTAAAAGCTGGTTATGCTTGTTGTCAGAGTAGCCAGCTGTCTGTGCAAAAGCCATTGTGTACGTTTTCCAAACCGATGGTCTTATAGCTTCACTTGAAGGTTGCCACTGATGATGCTACCCAGCCAGGTAACGAAACGTCTGGATATCAAATCTATCACCGAGCAAACCTACACCCTAAGTCTTAGAGCTGATAAGTGATATCATAAAATCTTGAGAGAACAGAATCAGACCGTTCGGCCCATTGAGTCCACAATGACCCTCTGAAGCGAATCCAACTCAGACCCACTCCCCCCAAAATATCCCTGAAACCCTGCATTTCCTATGGCTATTCCAGCTAGCCCGAATATCCCTTGACAAAATGGGCAATTTAATATGGCCAATCTGTCGTAATGGCAACTTCAGACAGGCAATCAATACTGGGCCCAGCCAGGAACACTCAAACACTGCAAATGAATGAAACTAAGGTGATCACCCGGGGAGTTCCATCTACCTTCCAGCCCCTGGGGGTGTGTCCAAGCATTATTCACCATGATCGTACCCATCTGTTACAGCCTGCAATCCTAACCACCGGTATCCCGAGATATATCAAGGTGAGTGCGGTTAGGACCACAGCCAATGTGAGAGGAGCCGAATTCTTGGATAACAGGCTATGGGAATGTCATGGTATGACCTGTTCCTTCCCATTTACGTAAGTATGGTCCCTGTCAATGTTCCCTCTATCTCTACAGTAAGTGGGAGGTAATCATGATAGCCCATCCAAATATCTTTTTTATACAACTCCGATAATTTGGACTTCATCCTACCTTTGGTCAATTGGGTTAAATAGAATCTCTCATACCAAGCCCAGGTGTTCCACCGAGAGTGTCCTTACAGCTGTTATTAACCCAGCCCTTGATGAGCTGCTGTCACTGACAGTGAGAGAACTTGGTGTGGGTGTTCTCCTGGAACAAATATTTATTCTGTTTGTCACTAACCCGGGATGGGACTTTCCCTTGGCTGGCCTGCCTGAGCTCCTCCCTCAGCTGTTCCATCATCCCGTTACTGCACAGGGTGTGGTTTTACTGCTCACCATAATCTCTGATTGGGCCGTGGATGATCTGGTTAATCGTGTTGGCCTGACCCTCCAGTTTGGTCACTAAGTGATGGTTAGCCTGATTTTCCACGAATTGTCCCATGGTCTCCTCTGGGTTTTCTGTATTCAGTCTTTCTCAGGCTCATTAGAGAGTTGTTGGGTCAGGATCCTGAGTTTATTCTCCAAATTAGCCAAGTCAGGTGTACTGACCTGTAACACTCCTGCCCTGGGGGTGGACTCGTATACTGTGGCTAAATCATTAAGGAGTTCCCTTTTCTTTTGTCTGTTAATTACTTTTCTGCGTTCTGTGTTTTCCCTCAATTTTCCCTGTCCTTTGTCCCATTATCCTGTGGGTCAGTTGGGAACATGATTATTTTAATGGGGAAGGACACCACTGTGATTACTGTATCCCTGATACATTCATTATGATTAGTGTCAGGTTGTGATAAATGTTCGTGAACAAGGAATTCCCTGTGAGTTTAATGCCCAGTCCATTGCGAGAGCCTCGTATGTGTGGGACAAGCTGGAGGAGGAGCCTTCCCTCCTGGTCACAGCCCGTTTTTAATTTTGTTTCTGAGGAATCCTCCCTGGTGGACTTCCTGGGATATTACTGTCCGAAAATGACCCCGAGTCCAGGCAGGGATCTTGGTATCCTACTACCATGCACCCATTCTCGGGGAAACCCTAACAATCGCTTCTGATCCCTGAGCTCCTGTAACACAATGTGGAAATCCCTAAAGTCTATTTCATATTCAGCAATTAATTAGCAGAGAACCCAAGCCTCATTACGGGCACGATTTTGGGTCGAATCCCAGGTGTCCCTCCTCCTTTCTGAGACATGGGAGACAAAGGGTCGGGCCCAGTTTCTCATCGCTAAGAGAGGTGCAGGTCATATCCCCAAAAATCCAGACAAATTGGAACTAGAGTCTCTGGGTGAAGTTGACAGGGGGGAGGGGGGAGCATTCCCCTGGTTGTTGTTCTGCAGTTATGTAGCGCCTCTGCAGGATATGCCTTATCCTGCCCTCGAGCAGTGAGGATCACTGTCTTCATCTCATCATGGATACCCCTCCCTAGCTGTTGGCCCTCAGGGAGGGCTGAATGGCCTGCTGGACTAAGGCACATGGCGATTCATTTGGTTTGCTCCTCAGCGTCCACTCTGTGTATGACAGACTGTCAGTCAGTATCTGTGACAGAGACGGGATCTTTTTGGTGCTGCCCACCAGCTGGGTGCCTGGAATGGCTGTTGTGTACGGAGTGAGACCATAAGCTGCTTTACACTGGGTAACCACAGGATTCATGGACTCTGAGTTCGGCTGTGGGTCAGGGCTGGGGGCAAAAGTTGCAGTTACCTGGGAGACAGGCAGTGGGAGTCCCCATCTGTGAGTGGGTGTGGATGTGTCAGTGTGGGGCCTGTCGTTATCTCCCTGGGGAGGTAGAACCCCAAAGGCACACATTATCCCATTCTGGGAGGGGTCCTAGTTCCCTAGGGATTGTATTTGCTCCTGACACCTCCTACTAGGGCCTGATGTGTGTTGCTCCGTGTTGCAGGTGTACAGGACCCATGAAGCTGCTTGGAGCTCATACACTGTCCTTCCAGATTGTCAATGTAACCTGAGGCTGCCTCCCCATCCCCAGAGACCCTCCTTTCACTGGATTGGGCTCTTCCCAATTGGAACTGGAGTAGTCCCATGTGGGTGAGATTTTCCTGCAACGTTCTGTCCTGCTCAATGTGTCAGAGACCTAGCTCTGTCACAGCCTGTAGTTTTCCCTGGGGTGACCGGATCCCAGATGTCTTATCCCAGCCGGGGGTCCTCTAGGCTATCGGCAGTGGAGTGAGCTTTCCAGCTTCCTTCCCCAGCTTCTCTATGGGCATCTCACCACAGCTCCTGTACCAGGAATCCTTCACTGCAAGGCCAGGCTGGCTTCCTGCCAAATTCTACAGGACTGTTTCACATTTGTACCAGCTCGTGTTCATGTTGCTTTGGCCGCTTCTGGATGATGGGACACTTAGGTATGTTCATAGAATTCTACAGCATGGAGACAGGCTCTTTGGCCCAAACTGGTCCATCCACACTAACCCCGTTTCCCTGCACTTGGCCCATATCCTTCCAATACTTTCCTCTCCATGTATTTGTCCAAGTGCATTTTAAATGTTCTTAAATTTATCCTCCTCGACCACTTGCACTGGTAGTTCATTCCGTATGTGTACCACCCTCTGGGTAAAAGCATTGTCCCTCAGGTTCCCTTTTAATCTTCCTCTTTCACCTTAAAACGATGCCCTTTCATCCTTGATTCCCCAAGCCTTGGATAAAGACTGAGTGCATTCACCCTATCCATGCCTCCCATGATCTTATACACCTCTATAAGGACACGCCTCAGTCTCCTACACATGAAATAAAATGTCCTTGCTTGTCCAACCTCTCTCTATATCTGTCTAGTTGAGTTCTGGCAACATCCTTGTAAGTTTCTTCTGCTCTTTTTCCAGTTCAATAACATCCACTCGAAAGCAATGTGGGCAAAACTGAACACAATACTCCAAGTGCGGCCTCACCAATATCCTGCACAACTACAACAGAACTGACCAACTTCGATATTCCATGCCCTGACTGATGAAGTGCCCAGTGTGCCAAAAGCCTTCGTCACTGCCCTGTCTCCCTGAGTTCAGAGAGCCGTGCTCCTGGAATCCAAGGTCCCTCTGTTCCACCACACTCCTTCAGGCCCTACCATGAGACCCCTGTCTTGATGTGACTTTCCAAAATGCTAGATCTCACACTTGTCTATTTTAAACTCCATTTGCCGTTTCTCAGCCCAATTCCCCAGCTGATCAAGGCCATGTTGCAATTGCTGAGAACTTTCCTCACTTACATTAGTATAATCTGAAAACTTTCTAATCATGCCTTAAACAGCCTCATCCAAATCATTGATATAGATAACAAACAGTAATGGGCCTAGCACTGACAAGCTCAGCGGCACAATGGCTCAGTGGTTAGCACTGCTGCCTTACAGCACTGTCGATCTGGGTTCAATTCCAACCTCACAGGATGCTCTGTGTGGTTAGATCCTGTTCGGGTTAGATTGCGTACAGTATGGAAACAGGCCATTTGGCCCAACAAACCACACCAACCTGCTGAAGAGTAACCCACCCAGAGCCATTCTCCCGACCCAACATTTACCCTTAACGAATGCACCTAGCAATATGGACAATTTAGCCTGGTCAATCCATCTGACCTGCGCATTTTTGGAATGGGGAGGAAACGGGACCACCCAAAGGAAACCCACGCAGACACAGGGAGAATGTGCAAACTCCACACAGTCACCCGAGGCTGGGGTCGAACCCGGGTCCCTGGCGCGGTGAGGCAGCAGTGCCAACCACTGTGCCACCATGCCACACCAACTGAGTTTGTACGTTCTCACCATGTCTGCGTGGGTTTCCGCTGGGTGCACCAGTTTCCTCCCACAGTCCAAAGATCTGCAGGTCAAGTAAATTGGCAATGCTCAATTGCCGAGAATGTTCATGGATGTGTAAGTACGTTGCATTAGTCAGGGGTAAATGTAGAGTACACATTCCACAGAGGAGGGATTCTATGATTCTATGACCGCTGAGGCACACCACTAGTCACAGGCCTCCCGTCTGACTGTTACCCTCTGCTTCCTACCATCAAGCCAATTGTGTACTCAGCTTGCCAACGCCCCCTGGATTCCATGCGATCTAACCTTCCAGAGCAAGGTACCATGTGGAATCTTATCAAATGCCTTCTTGAAATCTGTAGAGTCTACATGTACTGGCCTGCCCTCGTCAAACTTCCTGATCACTTCAAAAAAGAACGCTGACAAATTTGTGAGGCATGGTCTCCCATGCACAAGGCTTTGCTGACTACTTCCAATCAAATGTATTTCCAAATGCATGTCTATCTAATCTCTCAGCATCTTCTCAAGTAACTTACTTACCACGGATCTTATGTTTACTGATCGATCGTTCCCAGGTTTATCTTTGCAGCCCTTCTTGAATAAGGGCGCAACATATGCTCTCTTTCAGGCTTCCGTGGCTAACGGTGAGGCAAAAAGATCAGCAGGGACCCCACAAGTACTTCCCTCGCCTCTTGAGGTGCCGTTGGATATGTTTGGTCAGATCCAGGAGATTTATCCACCTTCATACATTCTAATGCATTCAACACATCCTCTCCTGTGATATGGTCTGACCCCAAGAGATCATCACTAACTTTCCCAAGTTCCCAAGCCTTCATGTCCTTCCCCAAGGTCAACACAGAGGAGAAATAACTCCTGCGATTCTGCACACACATGTCCACTTTGGTCCTTGAAGGGTCCTATTTTCTCTCTAGTTATTCTTTTTTGCCTTGGTAGGGGGAGATTGCAGTGTTGGGTAGGGATCAGTCAGGGAGGGGGTGAGTGCAGTGTTGGGTAGGGATCAGTCAGGGAGGAGGAGATTGCAGTGTTGGGTAGTGATCAGTCACACGGCTGTGTCCCTCAGCCCCCTACTGTACTCCCTGTACACACATGGCTGTGTCCTCAGCCCCCTACTGTACTCCCTGTACACACATGGCACTGTCCCTCAGCCCCCCACTGTACTCCCTGAATACACACAGCTGTGTCCCTCAGCCCCCTACTGTACTGTACTCCCTGTACACAAACGGCTGTGTCCCTCAGCAGTGCATTGATCTATAAACCCAGACGAGATATCTGTCCAGGACGGGGAGCTGTGCAGACCACAGCTGTGCTTGATCTATAAACCCAGACTAGATATCTGTTTAGGGCAGAGAGCTGTGCAGAACACAGCAGTGCATTGATCAATAAATCCAGATTGGATATCTGTCTAGGACGGGGAGCTGTGCAGACCGCAGCAGTGCATTGATCTATAAACCCAGACTAAATATCTGTCCAGGACGGGGAGCTGTGAAGACCGCAGCAGTACATAGATCTATAAACCCAGACTAGATATCTGTCCAGGACGGGGAGCTGCGCAGACCACAGCAGTGCACTGATATATAAACCTAGACGAGATATCTGTCCAGGACGGGGAGCTGTGCAGACCACAGCAGTGCATTGATCTATAAACCAGAACTCGATATCTGTCCAGCATGTGGAGCTGTGCAGACCACAGCAGTGCATTGATATATAAACCCAGACGAGATATCTATCCAGGGCGGGGAGCTGTGCAGACGACAGGAGTGCAGTCATCGATAAACCACGACTGGATACCTGTCCAGGACGGCGAGCTGTGGAGACCACAGCAGTGCATTGATCTATAGACCCAGATGAGTTATCTGTCCAGTACGGGGAGCTATGCCGACCACAGCAGTACATTGATCTATAATCCCGGACTAGATATCTGTCCAGGACGGGGAGCTGTGTAGACCACAGCAGTGCATTGAACTATAAACCCAGAATAAATATCTATCCAGGACGGGGAGCTGTGCAGACCACAGCAGTGCATTGATCTATAAACCCAGACTCGATGTCTGTCCAGGACAGGGAGCTGTGCAGACCACAGCAGTGCATTGATCTATAAACCAGGACTAGATATCTGTCCACTACGGGGAGCTGTGCAGACCACAGCAGTGCATTGTTCTATAAACCCAGACTAGATATCTGTCCAGCACCGGGAGCTGTGCAGACAACAGCAGTGCATTGGTCTACAAACCCAGACGAGATAACTGTCCAGGACGGTGAGCTGTGCAGTCCACAGCAGTGCATTGATCTATAAACACGGACTAGATAGCTGTATAGGGCGGAGAGCTGTGCAGAACATAGCAGTGCATTGATGTATTAACAAGGACGAGATATCTGTCCCGGACGGGGAGCTGTGCAGACCACAGCAGTGCATTGATGTATAAACCCGGAATAGATATCAATCCAGCACGGGGAGCTGTGTAGACCAGAGCAGTGCATTGATCTATAAACCCGGAAGAGATATCTGTCCAGAATGGGGAGCTGTGCAGACCACAGCAATGATTGAGCGATAAACCCAGACCAAATATCTGTCCAGCACTGGGAGCTGTGTAGACCACAGCAGTGCATTGATGGATAAACCCGGAATAGATATCTGTCCAGCACGGGGAGCTGTGTAGACCAGAGCAGTGCATTGATCTATAAACTCGGAAGAGATATCTGTCCAGCACGGGGAGCTGTGCAGACCACAGCAGTGCATTGATCTATAGACCCAGACGAGTTATCTGTCCAGTACGGGGAGCTATGCAGACCACAGCAGTACATTGATCTATTATCCCGGACTAGATATCTGTCCAGGACGGGGAGCTGTGTAGACCACAGCAGTGCATTGAACTATAAACCGAGAATAAATATCTGTCCAGGACGGGGAGCTGTGCAGACCACAGCAGTGCATTGATCTATAAACCCAGACTCGATATCTGTCCTGAACAGGGAGCTGTGCAGACCACAGCAGTGCATTGATCTATAAACCCGGACAAGATATCTGTCCAGTACGGGGAGCTGTGCAGACCACAGCAGTGCATTGTTCTATAAACCCAGACTAGATATCTGTCCAGCACCGGGAGCTGTGCAGACAACAGCAGTGCATTGGTCTACAAACCCAGACGAGATAACTGTCCAGGACGGTGAGCTGTGCAGTCCACAGCAGTGCATTGATCTATAAACACGGACTAGATATCTGTATAGGGCGGAGAGCTGTGCAGAACATAGCAGTGCATTGATGTATTAACAAGGACTAGATATCTGTCCAGGACGGGGAGCTGTGCAGACCACAGCAGTGCATTGATGTATAAACCCGGAATAGATATCAATCCAGCACGGGGAGCCGTGTAGACCAGAGCAGTGCATTGATCTATAAACCCGGAAGAGATATCTGTCCAGAACAGGGAACTGTGCAGACCACAGCAATGATTGAGCGATAAACCCAGACCAAATATCTGTCCAGCACTGGGAGCTGTGTAGACCACAGCAGTGCATTGATGGATAAACCCGGAATACATATCGATCCAGCACGGGGAGCTGTGTAGACCACAGCAGTGCATTGATGGATAAACCCGGAATACATATCTATCCAGCACGGGGAGCTGTGTAGACCAGAGCAGTGCATTGATCTATAAACCCAGACTAGATGTCTGTCCAGCACCGGGAGCTGTGCAGACCACAGCAGTGCATTGATCTATAACCCCGGACAAGATAAATGTTTAGGGCGGAGAGCTGTGAAGAACACAGCAGTGCATTGATCTATAAATCCAGTTTGGATATCTGTTCAGCACGGGGAGCTCCGCAGACCACAGTAGTGCATTGATCTATAAACCCGGACTAGATATCTGTCCAGAATGGGGAGTTGTGCAGACGACAGCAGTGCATTGATCTATAAACCCAGACTAGATATCCGTCCAGGACGAGG
The DNA here is from genome assembly GCF_047496795.1 of Chiloscyllium punctatum. Lineage (NCBI taxonomy): Eukaryota > Metazoa > Chordata > Chondrichthyes > Orectolobiformes > Hemiscylliidae > Chiloscyllium > Chiloscyllium punctatum. Next base: position 60,299 of record NW_027309819.1, read on the forward strand.
AGCTGTGCAGACCACAGCAGTGCATTGATCTATAAACCCGGACGAGATATCTGTCCAGACGGGGAGCTGTGCAGACCACAGCAGTGCATTGATCGATAAACCCAGACTAGATATCTGTCCAGGACGGGGAGCTGTGCAGAACACAGAAGTGCATTGATCTGTAAACCCAGACTAGATATCTGTCCAGGACGGGGAGATGTGCAGACCACAGCAGTGCATTGATCTATAAACCCGGACGAGATATCTGTCCGGGGCGGGGAGCTGTGTAGACCACAGCAGTGCATTGATCTACAAACCCGGACTAGATATCTGACCAGGACAGGGAGCTGTGCAGACCAGAGCAGTGCATTGATCTGTAAACCCAGACTAGATATCTGTCCAGGACGGGGAGCTGTGCAGACCACAGCAGTGCATTGATCTATAATCCCGGACTAGATATCTGTCCACAATGGGGAGCTGTGTAGACCACAGCAGTGCATTGATCTATAAACCCGGAATAGATATCTGTCCAGTACGGGGAGCTGTGTAGGCCACAGCAGCGCATTGATCTATAAACCCAGACTAGATATCTGTCCAGAATGGGGAGTTGTGCAGACCACAGCAGTGGATTGATCTATAAACCCAGACTAGATATCTGTCCAGGACGGGGAGCTGTGCAGAACACAGCAGTGGATTGATCTCTAAACCCGGACTAGATATCTGTCCAGCACGGGGAGCTGTGCAGAATACAGCAGTGGATTGATCTATACACCCGGACTAGATATCTGTCCAGGACGGGGAGCTGTGTAGACCACAGCAGTGCATTGATCTATAAACCCGGACTAGATATCTGTCCAGGACGGGGTGCTGTGTAGAACACAGCAGTGCATTGATCTATAAACCCAGACTAGATATCTGTCCAGGACGGGGTGCTGTGTAGAACACAGCAGTGCATTGATCTATAAACCCAGACTAGATATCTGTCCAGGACGGGGAGCTGTGCAGACAACAGCATTGCATTAATCTATAAACCCGTACTAGGTTTTTGTCCAGTACGGAGAGCTGTGCAGACAACAGCAGTGCATTGGTCTATAAACCCAGACGAGATAACTGTCCAGGACGGTGAGCTGTGCAGTCCACAGCAGTGCATTGATCTATAAACACGGACTAGATATCTGTATAGGGCGGAGAGCTGTGCAGAACACAGCAGTGCAGTGATGTATTAACAAGGACTAGATATCTGTCCAGGACGAAAAGCTGTGCAGACCACAGCAGTGATTGATCTATAAACCCAGACTTGATATCTGTCCAGCACTGGGAGCTGTGTAGACCACAGCAGTGCATTGATGTATAAACCCGGAATAGATATCAATCCAGCACGAGGAGCTGTGTAGACCAGAGCAGTGCCTTGATCTATAAACCGGAAGAGATATCTGTCCAGCACCGGGAGCTGTGCAGACAACAGCAGTGCATTCATCTATAAACAGAGACTAGATATCTGTCCAGGACGGGGAGCTGTGCAGACCACAGCAGTGCATTGATCTAAAAACCCGGACTAGATATCTGTCCAGGACGGGGAGCTGTGCAGACCACAGCAGTGCATTGATCTATAAACCCAGACGAGATATCTGTCCAGAATGGGGAGTTGTGCAGACTACAGCAGTGCATTGTTCTATAAACCCAGACTAGATATCCGTCCAGGACGGGGAGCTGTGCAGACCACAGCAGTGCATTGATCTATAAACCCAGACGAGATATCTGTCCAGACGGGGAGCTGTGCAGACCACAGCAGTGCATTGATCGATAAACCCAGACTAGATATCTGTCCAGCACAGGAAGCTGTGGAGACCACAGAAGTGCATTGATCTATAAACCCGGACGAGATATCTGTCCAGGACGGGGAGCTGTGCAGACCACAGCAGTGCATTGATCTATAAACCCAGACTAGATATCTGTCCAGACGGGGAGCTGTGCAGACCACAGCAGTGCATTGATCTGTAAACCCAGACGAGATATCTGTCCAGGACGGGGAGCTGTGCAGACCACAGCAGTGCATTGATCTATAAACCCGGACGAGATATCTGTCCAGGGCGGGGAGCTGTGTAGACCACAGCAGTGCATTGATCTACAAACCCGGACTAGATATCTGTCCAAGACGGGGAGCTGTGCAGACCACAGCAGCGCAGTGATCTATAAACCCAGACTAGATATCTGTCCAGAATGGGGAGTTCTGCAGACCACAGCAGTGGATTGATCTATAAACCCAGACTAGATATCTGTCCAGGACGGGGAGCTTTGCAGAACACAGCAGTGGATTGATCTCTAAACCCGGACTAGATATCTGTCCAGCACGGGGAGCTGTGCAGAACACAGCAGTGGAATGATCTATAAACCCAGACTAGATATCTGTCCAGGGCGGGGAGCTGTGCAGACCACAGCAGTGTATTGATCTATAAACCCAGACTAGATATCTGTCCAGGACGGGGAGCTGTGCAGACCACAGCAGTGCACTGATCAATAAATCCAGTTTGGATATCTGTCTAGGACGGGGAGCTGTGCAGACCGCAGCAGTGCATTGATCTATAAACCCAGACTAAATATCTGTCCAGGACGGGGAGCTGTGAAGACCGCAGCAGTGCATTGATCTATAAACCCAGACTAGATATCTGTCCAGGACGGGGAGCTGTGCAGACCACAGCAGTGCATTGATCTATAAACCCAGACGAGATATCTGTCCAGGACGGGGAGCTGTGTAGACCACAGCAGTGCATTGATCTATAAACCAGAACTAGATATCTGTCCAGCATGCGGAGCTGTGCAGACTACAGCAGTGCATTGATATATAAACCCAGACGCGATATCTATCCAGGGTGGGGAGCTGTGCAGACGACAGGAGTGCATTCATCGATAAACCCGGACTAGATACCTGTCCAGGACGGCGAGCTGTGTAGACCACAGCAGTGCATTGATATATAAACCCAGACGTGATATCTGCCCAGCACGGGGAGCTGTGCAGACCACAATAGTGCATTGATCTATAAACCCAGACTAGATGTCTATCCTGGGCGGGGAGCTGTGCAGACAACAGCAGGGCATTGATCTATTAATCCAGACTAGATATCTGTCCTGCACGGGGAGCTGTGCAGACCACAGCAGTGCATTGATATATAAACCCAGACTAGATATCTGTCCAGGACGGGGAGCTGTGCAGACCACAGCAGTGCATTGATCTCTAAACCCGGACTAGATATCTGTCCAGGACGTGGAGCTGTGCAGACCAAAGCAGTGCATTGATCTATAAACCCGGACTAGATATCTGTCCAGGACAGGAAGCTGTGGAGACCACAGAAGTGCATTGATCTATAAACCCGGACGAGATATCTGTCCAGGACGGGGAGCTGTGCAGACCACAGCAGTGCATTGATCTATAAACCCAGACTAGATATCTGTCCAGACGGGGAGCTGTGCAGACCACAGCAGTGCATTGATCTGTAAACCCAGACGAGATATCTGTCCAGGACGGGGAGCTGTGCAGACCACAGCAGTGCATTGATCTATAAACCCGGACGAGATATCTGTCCAGGGCGGGGAGCTGTGTAGACCACAGCAGTGCATTGATCTACAAACCCGGACGAGATATCTGTCCAGGACGGGGAGCTGTGCAGACCACAGCAGTGCATTGATCTATAAACCCAGACTAGATATCTGTCCAGACGGGGAGCTGTGCAGACCACAGCAGTGCATTGATCTGTAAACCCAGACGAGATATCTGTCCAGGACGGGGAGCTGTGCAGACCACAGCAGTGCATTGATCTATAATCCCGGACTAGATATCTGTCCACAATGGGGAGCTGTGTAGACCACAGCAGTGCATTGATCTATAAACCCGGAATAGATATCTGTCCAGTACGGGGAGCTGTGTAGGCCACAGCAGCGCATTGATCTATAAACCCAGACTAGATATCTGTCCAGAATGGGGAGTTGTGCAGACCACAGCAGTGGATTGATCTATAAACCCAGACTAGATATCTGTCCAGGACGGGGAGCTGTGCAGAACACAGCAGTGGATTGATCTCTAAACCCGGACTAGATATCTGTCCAGCACGGGGAGCTGTGCAGAATACAGCAGTGGATTGATCTATACACCCGGACTAGATATCTGTCCAGGACGGGGAGCTGTGTAGACCACAGCAGTGCATTGATCTATAAACCCGGACTAGATATCTGTCCAGGACGGGGTGCTGTGTAGAACACAGCAGTGCATTGTTCTATAATGCCGGACTAGATATCTGTCCAGAATGGGGAGTTGTGCAGACCACAGCTGTGGATTGATCTATAAACCCAGACTAGATATCTGTCCAGGACGGGGAGCTGTGCAGACAACAGCAGTGCATTGGTCTATAAACCCAGACGAGATAACTGTCCAGGACGGTGAGCTGTGCAGTCCACAGCAGTGCATTGATCTATAAACACGGACTAGATATCTGTATAGGGCGGAGAGCTGTGCAGAACACAGCAGTGCAGTGATGTATTAACAAGGACTAGATATCTGTCCAGGACGGGGAGCTGTGCAGACCACAGCAGTGATTGATCTATAAACCCAGACTAGATATCTGTCCAGCACTGGGAGCTGTGTAGACCACAGCAGTGCATTGATGTATAAACCCGGAATAGATATCAATCCAGCACGAGGAGCTGTGTAGACCAGAGCAGTGCCTTGATCTATAAACCCGGAAGAGATATCTGTCCAGCACCGGGAGCTGTGCAGACAACAGCAGTGCATTCATCTATAAACAGAGACTAGATATCTGTCCAGGACGGGGAGCTGTGCAGACCACAGCAGTGCATTGATCTATAAACCCAGACGAGATATCTGTCCAGAATGGGGAGTTGTGCAGACTACAGCAGTGCATTGTTCTATAAACCCAGACTAGATATCCGTCCAGGACGGGGAGTTGTGCAGACCACAGCAGTGCATTGATCTATAAACCCAGACGAGATATCTGTCCAGACGGGGAGCTGTGCAGACCACAGCAGTGCATTGATCGATAAACCCAGACTAGATATCTGTCCAGCACAGGAAGCTGTGGAGACCACAGAAGTGCATTGATCTATAAACCCGGACGAGATATCTGTCCAGGACGGGGAGCTGTGCAGACCACAGCAGTGCATTGATCTATAAACCCAGACTAGATATCTGTCCAGACGGGGAGCTGTGCAGACCACAGCAGTGCATTGATCTGTAAACCCAGACGAGATATCTGTCCAGGACGGGGAGCTGTGCAGACCACAGCAGTGCATTGATCTATAAACCCGGACGAGATATCTGTCCAGGGCGGGGAGCTGTGTAGACCACAGCAGTGCATTGATCTACAAACCCGGACTAGATATCTGTCCAAGACGGGGAGCTGTGCAGACCACAGCAGCGCAGTGATCTATAAACCCAGACTAGATATCTGTCCAGAATGGGGAGTTCTGCAGACCACAGCAGTGGATTGATCTATAAACCCAGACTAGATATCTGTCCAGGACGGGGAGCTTTGCAGAACACAGCAGTGGATTGATCTCTAAACCCGGACTAGATATCTGTCCAGCACGGGGAGCTGTGCAGAACACAGCAGTGGAATGATCTATAAACCCAGACTAGATATCTGTCCAGGACGGGGAGCTGTGCAGACCACAGCAGTGCACTGATCAATAAATCCAGTTTGGATATCTGTCTAGGACGGGGAGCTGTGCAGACCGCAGCAGTGCATTGATCTATAAACCCAGACTAAATATCTGTCCAGGACGGGGAGCTGTGAAGACCGCAGCAGTGCATTGATCTATAAACCCAGACTAGATATCTGTCCAGGACGGGGAGCTGTGCAGACCACAGCAGTGCATTGATCTATAAACCCAGACGAGATATCTGTCCAGGACGGGGAGCTGTGTAGACCACAGCAGTGCATTGATCTATAAACCAGAACTAGATATCTGTCCAGCATGCGGAGCTGTGCAGACTACAGCAGTGCATTGATATATAAACCCAGACGCGATATCTATCCAGGGTGGGGAGCTGTGCAGACGACAGGAGTGCATTCATCGATAAACCCGGACTAGATACCTGTCCAGGACGGCGAGCTGTGTAGACCACAGCAGTGCATTGATATATAAACCCAGACGTGATATCTGCCCAGCACGGGGAGCTGTGCAGACCACAATAGTGCATTGATCTATAAACCCAGACTAGATGTCTATCCTGGGCGGGGAGCTGTGCACACAACAGCAGGGCATTGATCTATTAATCCAGACGAGATATCTGTCCTGCACGGGGAGCTGTGCAGACCACAGCAGTGCATTGATATATAAACCCAGACTAGATATCTGTCCAGGACGGGGAGCTGTGCAGACCACAGCAGTGCATTGATCTCTAAACCCGGACTAGATATCTGTCCAGGACGTGGAGCTGTGCAGACCACAGCAGTGCATTGATCTATAAACCCGGACTAGATATCTGTCCAGGACAGGAAGCTGTGGAGACCACAGAAGTGCATTGATCTATAAACCCGGACGAGATATCTGTCCAGGACGGGGAGCTGTGCAGACCACAGCAGTGCATTGATCTATAAACCCAGACTAGATATCTGTCCAGACGGGGAGCTGTGCAGACCACAGCAGTGCATTGATCTGTAAACCCAGACGAGATATCTGTCCAGGACGGGGAGCTGTGCAGACCACAGCAGTGCATTGATCTATAAACCCGGACGAGATATCTGTCCAGGGCGGGGAGCTGTGTAGACCACAGCAGTGCATTGATCTACAAACCCGGACGAGATATCTGTCCAGGACGGGGAGCTGTGCAGACCACAGCAGTGCATTGATCTATAAACCCAGACTAGATATCTGTCCAGACGGGGAGCTGTGCAGACCACAGCAGTGCATTGATCTGTAAACCCAGACGAGATATCTGTCCAGGACGGGGAGCTGTGCAGACCACAGCAGTGCATTGATCTATAATCCCGGACTAGATATCTGTCCACAATGGGGAGCTGTGTAGACCACAGCAGTGCATTGATCTACAAACCCGGACTAGATATCTGTCCAGGACGGGGAGCTGTGCAGACCACAGCAGCGCAGTGATCTATAAACCCAGACTAGATATCTGTCCAGAATGGGGAGTTCTGCAGACCACAGCAGTGGATTGATCTATAAACCCAGACTAGATATCTGTCCAGGACGGGGAGCTTTGCAGAACACAGCAGTGGATTGATCTCTAAACCCGGACTAGATATCTGTCCAGCACGGGGAGCTGTGCAGAACACAGCAGTGCATTGATCTATAAACCCAGACTAAATATCTGTCCAGGACGGGGAGCTGTGAAGACCGCAGCAGTGCATTGATCTATAAACCCAGACTAGATATCTGTCCAGGACGGGGAGCTGTGCAGACCACAGCAGTGCATTGATCTATAAACCCAGACGAGATATCTGTCCAGGACGGGGAGCTGTGTAGACCACAGCAGTGCATTGATCTATAAACCAGAACTAGATATCTGTCCAGCATGCGGAGCTGTGCAGACTACAGCAGTGCATTGATATATAAACCCAGACGCGATATCTATCCAGGGTGGGGAGCTGTGCAGACGACAGGAGTGCATTCATCGATAAACCCGGACTAGATACCTGTCCAGGACGGCGAGCTGTGTAGACCACAGCAGTGCATTGATATATAAACCCAGACGTGATATCTGCCCAGCACGGGGAGCTGTGCAGACCACAATAGTGCATTGATCTATAAACCCAGACTAGATGTCTATCCTGGGCGGGGAGCTGTGCACACAACAGCAGGGCATTGATCTATTAATCCAGACGAGATATCTGTCCTGCACGGGGAGCTGTGCAGACCACAGCAGTGCATTGATATATAAACCCAGACTAGATATCTGTCCAGGACGGGGAGCTGTGCAGACCACAGCAGTGCATTGATCTCTAAACCCGGACTAGATATCTGTCCAGGACGTGGAGCTGTGCAGACCAAAGCAGTGCATTGATCTATAAACCCGGACTAGATATCTGTCCAGGACAGGAAGCTGTGGAGACCACAGAAGTGCATTGATCTATAAACCCGGACGAGATATCTGTCCAGGACGGGGAGCTGTGCAGACCACAGCAGTGCATTGATCTATAAACCCAGACTAGATATCTGTCCAGACGGGGAGCTGTGCAGACCACAGCAGTGCATTGATCTGTAAACCCAGACGAGATATCTGTCCAGGACGGGGAGCTGTGCAGACCACAGCAGTGCATTGATCTATAAACCCGGACGAGATATCTGTCCAGGGCGGGGAGCTGTGTAGACCACAGCAGTGCATTGATCTACAAACCCGGACGAGATATCTGTCCAGGACGGGGAGCTGTGCAGACCACAGCAGTGCATTGATCTATAAACCCAGACTAGATATCTGTCCAGACGGGGAGCTGTGCAGACCACAGCAGTGCATTGATCTGTAAACCCAGACGAGATATCTGTCCAGGACGGGGAGCTGTGCAGACCACAGCAGTGCATTGATCTATAATCCCGGACTAGATATCTGTCCACAATGGGGAGCTGTGTAGACCACAGCAGTGCATTGATCTACAAACCCGGACTAGATATCTGTCCAGGACGGGGAGCTGTGCAGACCACAGCAGCGCAGTGATCTATAAACCCAGACTAGATATCTGTCCAGAATGGGGAGTTCTGCAGACCACAGCAGTGGATTGATCTATAAACCCAGACTAGATATCTGTCCAGGACGGGGAGCTTTGCAGAACACAGCAGTGGATTGATCTCTAAACCCGGACTAGATATCTGTCCAGCACGGGGAGCTGTGCAGAACACAGCAGTGCATTGATCTATAAACCCAGACTAAATATCTGTCCAGGACGGGGAGCTGTGAAGACCGCAGCAGTGCATTGATCTATAAACCCAGACTAGATATCTGTCCAGGACGGGGAGCTGTGCAGACCACAGCAGTGCATTGATCTATAAACCCAGACGAGATATCTGTCCAGGACGGGGAGCTGTGTAGACCACAGCAGTGCATTGATCTATAAACCAGAACTAGATATCTGTCCAGCATGCGGAGCTGTGCAGACTACAGCAGTGCATTGATATATAAACCCAGACGCGATATCTATCCAGGGTGGGGAGCTGTGCAGACGACAGGAGTGCATTCATCGATAAACCCGGACTAGATACCTGTCCAGGACGGCGAGCTGTGTAGACCACAGCAGTGCATTGATATATAAACCCAGACGTGATATCTGCCCAGCACGGGGAGCTGTGCAGACCACAATAGTGCATTGATCTATAAACCCGGAATAGATATCTGTCCAGTACGGGGAGCTGTGTAGGCCACAGCAGTGCATTGATCTCTAAACCCAGACTAGATATCTGTCCAGGATTGGGAGCTGTGCAGACCACAGCAGTGCATTGATCTATAAACCCAGACTAGATATCTGTCCAGGATTGGGAGCTGTGCAGACCACAGCAGTGCATTGATCTATAAACCCAGACTAGATATCTGTCCAGGATTGGGAGCTGTGCAGACCACAGCAGTACACTGTTCTATAAACCCAGACGAGATATTTGTGCAGGACTGGGAGCTGTGCAGACCACAGCAGTGCATTGATCTATAAACCCGGCCAAGATATCAGTCCAGGACGGGGAGCTGTGCAGACCACAGCAGTGAAATGATCTCTAAACACAGACTAGATATCTGTTTAGGGCGGAGAGCTGTGCAGAACACAGCAGTGCATTGATCTATAAATCCAGACTAGATATCTGTCCAGGATTGGGAGCTGTGCAGACCACAGCAGTGCATTGATCTATACACGCAGACGAGATATCTGTCCAGGATTGGGAGCTGTGCAGACCACAGCAGTACACTGTTCTATAAACCCAGACGAGATATTTGTGCAGGACTGGGAGCTGTGCAGACAACAGCAGTGCATTGAGCTATAAACCCAGACTAGATATCTGTTCAGCACGGGGAGCTGTGCAGACCACAGCAGTGCATTGATCTATAAACCCGGACTAGATATCTATCCAGAATGGGGAGCTATGCAGACGACAGCAGTGCAGTGATATATAAACCCGGACGAGATATCTGTCCAGCACGGGGAGCTGTGCAGACCACAGCAGTGCATTGATCTATAAACCCGGACTAGATATCTGTCCAGTACGGGGAGCTGTGCAGACCACAGCAGTGCATTGATCTATAAACCCAGACGAGATATCTGTCCAGGACGGGGAGCTGTGTCGACCACAGCAGTGCATTGATCTATAAACCCGGACTAGATATCTGTCCAGTACGGGGAGCTCTGCAGACCACAGCAGTGATTGATCTATAAACCCAGACTAGATATCTGTTCAGCACGGTGAGCTGTGCAGACCACAGCAGTGCATTGATCTATAATCCCGGACTGCTTCTCTGTCCAGAATGGGGAGTTGTGCAGACCACAGCAGTGCATTAATATATAAACCCAGACTAGATATCTGTCCAGGACGGGGAGCTGTGCAGACCACAGCAGTGCATTGATCTATAAACCCAGACTAGGTTTTTGTCCAGGGCGGGGAGCTGTGCAGACCACAGCAGTGCATTGATCTATAAACCCGGACTAGATATCTGTCCAGCACGGGGAGCTGTGTAGACCACAGCAGTGCATTGATCTATAAACCCAGACGATATATCTGTCCAGCACGGGGAGCTGTGCAGACCACAGCTGTGCATTGATCTATAAACCCGGACGAGATAACTGTCGAGGACGGGGAGCTGTGCAGACCACAACAGTGCATTGATCTATAAAACCAGACTAGATATCTGTTCAGCACGGGGAGCTTTGCAGACCACAGCAGTGCATTGATCTATAAACCCAGACTAGATATCTGTCCAGAATGGGGAGCTGTGCAGACCACAGCAGTGCATTGATCTATAAACCAAGACGAGATATCTGTCCAGCACAGGTAGCTGTGCAGACCACAGCAGTGCATTGATCTATAAACCCAGACTAGATATCTGTCCAGGACGGCGAGCTGTGCAGACCACAGCAGTGCATTGATCTATAAACAAAGACTAGATATCTGTCCAGGGCGGGGAGCTGTGAAGACAACAGCAGTGCATTGATCTATAAACCCAGACTAGATATCTGTCCAGGGCGGGGAGCTGTGCAGATCACAGTAGTGCATTGATCTATAAACCCAGACTAGTTATCTGTCCAGGACGGGGAGCTGTGCAGACCACAGCAGTGCATTGATCTCTAAACCCGGACTAGATATCTGTCCAGGACGGGGAGCTGTGCAGACCACAGCAGTGCATTGATCTCTAAACCCGGACTAGATATCTGTCCAGGACGGGGAGCTGTGCAGACCACAGCAGTACACTGTTCTATAAACCCAGACGAGATATTTGTGCAGGACTGGGAGCTGTGCAGACCACAGCAGTGCATTGATCTATAAACCCGGCCAAGATATCAGTCCAGGACGGGGAGCTGTGCAGACCACAGCAGTGAAATGATCTCTAAACACAGACTAGATATCTGTTTAGGGCGGAGAGCTGTGCAGAACACAGCAGTGCATTGATCTATAAATCCAGACTAGATATCTGTCCAGGATTGGGAGCTGTGCAGACCACAGCAGTGCATTGATCTATACACGCAGACGAGATATCTGTCCAGGATTGGGAGCTGTGCAGACCACAGCAGTACACTGTTCTATAAACCCAGACGAGATATTTGTGCAGGACTGGGAGCTGTGCAGACAACAGCAGTGCATTGAGCTATAAACCCAGACTAGATATCTGTTCAGCACGGGGAGCTGTGCAGACCACAGCAGTGCATTGATCTATAAACCCGGACTAGATATCTATCCAGAATGGGGAGCTATGCAGACGACAGCAGTGCAGTGATATATAAACCCGGACGAGATATCTGTCCAGCACGGGGAGCTGTGCAGACCACAGCAGTGCATTGATCTATAAACCCGGACTAGATATCTGTCCAGTACGGGGAGCTGTGCAGACCACAGCAGTGCATTGATCTATAAACCCAGACGAGATATCTGTCCAGGACGGGGAGCTGTGTCGACCACAGCAGTGCATTGATCTATAAACCCGGACTAGATATCTGTCCAGTACGGGGAGCTCTGCAGACCACAGCAGTGATTGATCTATAAACCCAGACTAGATATCTGTTCAGCACGGTGAGCTGTGCAGACCACAGCAGTGCATTGATCTATAATCCCGGACTGCTTCTCTGTCCAGAATGGGGAGTTGTGCAGACCACAGCAGTGCATTAATATATAAACCCAGACTAGATATCTGTCCAGGACGGGGAGCTGTGCAGACCACAGCAGTGCATTGATCTATAAACCCAGACTAGGTTTTTGTCCAGGGCGGGGAGCTGTGCAGACCACAGCAGTGCATTGATCTATAAACCCGGACTAGATATCTGTCCAGCACGGGGAGCTGTGTAGACCACAGCAGTGCATTGATCTATAAACCCAGACGATATATCTGTCCAGCACGGGGAGCTGTGCAGACCACAGCTGTGCATTGATCTATAAACCCGGACGAGATAACTGTCGAGGACGGGGAGCTGTGCAGACCACAACAGTGCATTGATCTATAAAACCAGACTAGATATCTGTTCAGCACGGGGAGCTTTGCAGACCACAGCAGTGCATTGATCTATAAACCCAGACTAGATATCTGTCCAGAATGGGGAGCTGTGCAGACCACAGCAGTGCATTGATCTATAAACCAAGACGAGATATCTGTCCAGCACCGGTAGCTGTGCAGACCACAGCAGTGCATTGATCTATAAACCCAGACTAGATATCTGTCCAGGACGGCGAGCTGTGCAGACCACAGCAGTGCATTGATCTATAAACAAAGACTAGATATCTGTCCAGGGCGGGGAGCTGTGCAGACAACAGCAGTGCATTGATCTATAAACCCAGACTAGATATCTGTCCAGGGCGGGGAGCTGTGCAGATCACAGTAGTGCATTGATCTATAAACCCAGACTAGTTATCTGTCCAGGACGGGGAGCTGTGCAGACCACAGCAGTGCATTGATCTCTAAACCCGGACTAGATATCTGTCCAGGACGGGGAGCTGTGCAGACCACAGCAGTGCATTGATCTCTAAACCCGGACTAGATATCTGTCCAGGACGGGGAGCTGTGCAGACCACAGCAGTGCATTGATCTATAAACCCAGACTAGATATCTGTCCAGGACGGGGAGCTGTGTAGACCACAGCAGTGCATTGATCTCTAAACCCGGACTAGATATCTGTCCAGGACGTGGAGCTGTGCAGATCAAAGCAGTGCATTGATCTATAAACCCGGACTAGATATCTGTCCAGGACAGCGAGCTGTGGAGACCACAGCAGTGCATTGATCTATAAACCCGGACTAGATATCTGTAGAGTACGGGGAGCTGTGTAGACCACAGCAGTGCATTGATCTATAAACCCAGACGATATATCTGTCCAGCACGGGGTATTGACCATTATCAGGACACAGGATTATTCATATATAGTATTGACTTTCCTGAAGCCACAGGATTTTTCACACACAGTATTGACGATCCTCAGGTCACAGGTTTATTTTCACAAGGTACTGACCATCATCAGGCAACAGGATTATTCACACACAGCATTGACCATCCTCAGGCCACAAGATTACTCCAACACAGTGTTGAGCATTCATAGTTCCCAGGATTATTTACACACCATATTGACCATCCTCAGGCCACCAGATTTCTCACACACCTTTTTGACCTTCCTCAGGCCAAAGGATTATTCCCACACAGAACTGACCATCCTCAGGCCACGGGATAATTCCCACACAGTTTTGGCCATCCTCAAGCCACAGGATTGTTCACAAATAATATTGACCACCCTCACACTGCAGGATTATTCACACACAGTGTTCACCATTCACAGTCCACAGCATTATTCACACACAGCGTAGACCGTTAACAGACCACAGGGTTATTCATACAGAGCATTGAACAACCCCAATCAACAGGATTATTCACACACAGCATTGACCATGCTCAAGCCACAGGATTATTCACACACAGTATTGACCAGTCTACAGCCACTGGATTTTTGAACCAACTGCCTTGACAGTTTACAGGCCACAGGAATATTCATACATGGAACTAACCATTCACTGTCCAAACGATTATTCACACACTGTATTGACCATTCTCAAGCCACAGGATTAATAAACACACTGTCCTGACCATCCTCAGGCCACAGAATTGTTTACACATGGTATTGATAACCCTCAAGCCATGGTTTATTCACACACAGTATTGACGCTTCACAGGCCAGTGGATTATTCACAGAGTATTAACCATTTTCAAGTCACAGGATTGTTCACAGAGTATTGGCCATCCTGACGCAACACAATTATTCACACACAGTATTGACCATCCTCAAGCCACAGGAATTTTTGCACACAGTATTGATGATCCTCAGGCCACAGGATTATTTTCACATGGTATTAACCATCATCAGGCCACAAGATTAATCACACACCGTATTGACCATCCTCCTGCCACCGGACTTGTCACACACAGTATTGACCATCCTCATGCAACAGGATGAATCACACATGGTATTGATCATCCTCAGGCCACAGGATTATTCACACGCAGCTCTGACCCCCCCTCAGGCCACAGGATTAATGAACACACTGTCTTGACCATTTACAGGTCATAGATTTATCACATAGAGTTTTGACTACCCTCCGGCCGCAGGATTATGCACAGATAGTACTCACTACCCTCAGGCCACAGGATTGTTCACATACAGTAGTGACCATCCTTAGTCCAAGGATTGTTCACACACAGTATTCAGTGCACATGATAGTTCACACACTCTACTGACCATTCTCAGGCCACAAGATTATTCTCCCATAGTTGTGACCATTCTCAGGCCACAGGATTATTCACACACAGTATTGACCGTCCTCCGGCAACAGGATTTTTCACATACAGTATTGACCATCCTCAAACTGCAGGACTATTCCCACACAGTAATGACAATCCTCAGGCCACAGGACTATTCGCATACAGTACTGACTAACATACGGCCACAGGATTAAAGAACACACTGTCTTGACCATTTACAGGTCGCACAAATATTCCCACCCAGTATTGACTATCCTCAAGCGACAGGATTATTCCCACACAGCATTGACCATTCTCAGGCCAACACGATTATTCACACACAGCATGGACAGTCCGTAGGTGACAGGATTATTCACACAAAGTATTGACAATCCTCAGGCCACAGGATTATTCACTCACTGTATTGAACATCATCAGGCAGCAGGATATTTAACACACACAGTATTGACTATCCTTCGGCCGAACGGTTATTCCCACACAATATTGGCCATTCTCAGACCACAGGATTATTCACATACAGTATTGACTTGCATATGGCCACATCATTAATGAACACACTGTCTTGATTATTTGCATGTCACAGGATTTTTCACAAACAGTATTGACCATCCTCAGGGCACAGAATTATTCACACACAGTATTGACTAGCATACGGGCTCATCATTAATGAACACACTGTCTTGATTATTTGCACGTCACAGGATTATTACCACGCAGTATTGACGATTCTCAGGCCACAGGATTATTTACACACAGTATTGGCCATCTTCAGACCACAGGATTATTCACACACTCTATTGAACATCCTCAGGCCACAGGATTATTCACACATAGTATTGAGCAGCATACGGCCACAGAATTAATGAACACACTATCCTGACCATTTACAGGTCACAGAAATATTCGCACCCAGTATTGACTACCCTCAAGCCACAGGATTATTAACACACAGTATTGCCCATTCTCAGGCCACAGGAGTAGTCACACACAGTATTGACCATCACCTCAGGGCACATGATTATATTTACACGGTATTGACCATCCTCAGGCTACAGGAATATTCACACACAATATTGACAATTCTCAAATTACAGGATTGTTCACACGCAGTATTGACGATTCACAGGCCAGAGCATTATGCATACATGGTATTGACCATTCACTGTCCAAAGGATTATTCACACACAGTATTGACCATTCTCAGACCAAAGGTTATTCACACACAGTACTGACGATTCACAGGCCACAGGATTATTCCCATACATTATTGAGTATTCGATGGCCACAGGATTATTCACACACAGGATGGCTGCCCTCAGGCAACATAATCTTTCACACACAATGTATGGACCATTCTCAGGCCACAAGATTATTCACTCGCGGTGTTGAACATCCTCGAGCAGCAGGATATTTATCACACACAGTATTGACTGTCCTTCGGCCTAACGGTTATTCCCACACAGTATTGAACATTCTCAGTCCACAGGATTATTCGCACACAGTATTGACCACTATATGGCCACAGGATTAATGAACGCATTGTCTTGATCATTTGCACGTCACAGGATTATTTTCACGCAGTATTGACGATTCTCAGGCCACAGGAATATTCACACACAGTATTGACCATTCACAGGGTACAGGATTATTCACACACAGCATTGACTAGCACACGGCCACAGGATTAATGAACACTCGGTCTTCAATATTTGCAGGTCATAGGATTGTTCCAACATAGAATTGACAATCCTCAGGCTACATGATTATTCACACTCAATATCGACCAGCCTACAGCCACAGAATTAATGAACACACTGTTTTGATCATTTTCAGGACACAGGATTATTCCCACACAGTATTGACCATCCTCAAGGAACAGGAATTTTTACACAAAGTATTCACCATCCTTAGGCCATGGATCATTCACACACAGTATTGAGAATCCTGAAGCCACAGGATTTTTCCTACACGCTATTGACCATCCACAGGCCACAGTTTTATTCGCAAACAATACTGACATTGCACAGGACAAAGATTATTAACACATAGTATTGACCATCCACAGGCCACAGGATTATTATCATACAGCATTGAACATGCACAGGCCAATCATTATTCACACACAGTATTGCCCATCCTTAGGCCAAGGGTTATTCACATACAGTATTTACAATTCACGGGCCATAGGATTATTCACACACAGTATTGACTGCCCTCAGTCCACAGGATTATTCACACACTGCATTGAGCATTCACAGTGCACAGGATTAGTCGCACACTGTATTCACAATTCTAAGGCCACAAGTTAATTCACACACAGTATTGACCATCCTCAGGCCACAGGATTACTCACACACAGTATTTACCATTCACAGTCCACAGCATTTTTCTCACAGTATTGACCATTCTCAACCCACAGGATTATTCACACACTGTATTGAACCACCTCAGGCAACACGATTGTTCACACACAGTATTGACGATTCACAGTCCACAGCATTTTTCACACACAGTATTGACCAACCTCAGGCCACAGGATTATTCACACGCAGTATTGACCATTCACAGTCCACAGGATTATTCATACACTGTATTGAACCACTTCAGGCAACACGATTGTTCACACACAGTATTGACCATCTGCAAGCCAAGGGTTATTCACACACAATACTGATGATTCATAGGCCACAACATTATTCACAGTGTATGGACCACTCACAGTCCACAGAATTATTCACACACAGTATTGACCATCCTTAGGCCAAGGGTTATTCACACACAGTATTTACGACTCATGGGCCATAGGATTATTTACACACTTTATTGAGCATTCACGGTGCACAGGATTATTCACACACTGTATTCACAATTCTCAGGCCTGAGGTTAATTCACACATGGTATTGACCATTCTCTGTCCACATGATTAATCACATGTTGTATTGACCATTCACAGTCCTCAAGGGTCATAATCTCTGGATTACTGCCCGAGCCACGTGCTAATTGGCATAGGGACAAGAAAATTAGGCAAGTAAACACGTGGCTAAGGGATTGGTGTGGGAAAGAGGGATTCCACTTCATGGGGCACTGGCATCAGTTTTGGAACAGGGGGGATCTGTACCGTTGGGACGGTCTCCACCTGAACCGATCAGGTACCAATGTTCTGGCGAAGAGGATAAATAGGGTGGTCAGTAGGACTTTAAACTTCTGAGTTGGGGGGAAGGGAAAGTGAAAGCGACAGGGAGTATGGAGGTAAATGGAAAGATAAGCAACAGGATAGCATGTTTCCAGGCGGATTTAAAATTGAGGCAGACTGAGAATGCAGAAAAAAGCAAGGATAACTTAGGACATATGACTTACAACATCTCTAATAAGGAAGTTAGCATTAAGGCACTTTACCTGAATGCTCGTAGCATTCATAACAAAGCCGATGAACTAATGGCACAGATAATAGTGAATGATTATGATGTAGTAGGCATCACAGAGACTTGGTTACAGGGGGGTCAGGACTGGCAGTTAAACCTCCATGGTTTTTCGACTTATCGAAAAGACAGAGAGGTGGGCAGAGGGGGTGGGGTTGCCTTGTTAGTTAAGAACAAAATTAAATCTATGGTATTGAATGACATAGCGTCGGATGATGTGGAGTCTGTGTGGGTGGAATTGAGGAACCACAAAGGCAAAAAAACCATAATTGGAGTTGTGTACAGACCTCCTAACAGTGGTCAGGACCAGGGACGCAACATGTACCGGGAAATAGAGAAGGCATGTCAGAAAGGCAAGGTTACATTGATCATGGGTGACTTCAATATGCAGGTGGACTGGGTAAATAATGTTGCTAGTGGATCTAAAGAAAGGGAATTCATGGAATGCTTACAGGATGGCTTTTTGGAACAGCTTGTCATGGAGCCCACAAGAGAGCAGGCTATTCTGGACCTAGTGCTTTGCAATGAACCAGACTCTATAAAAGATCTTAAAGTAAGGGAACCCTTAGGAAGTAGCGACCATAATATGGTAGAGTTCAGTCTGGAGTTTGAAAGGGAGAAGGCGAAATCTGATGTAATGGTGTTACAGTTGAATAAAGGTAATTATGAGGGCATGAGAGAGGAACTGACTAAAATAGACTGGAAGAAGAGGCTAACCGGGAAGACACTAGAGCAAAAATGGCAGGAATTTGTAGGTATAATTGAGGACACTGTACAGAGGTTCATTCCCAAGAAAAGAAAGATTAACCGGGGAGGGATGAGACAACCTTGGCTGACAAAGGAAGTCAGGAAATGTATTAAAGAAAAAGAGAGATCCTATAAAGTGGCTAAGAACAGTGGGAAATCAGAAGATTGGGAAGGATACAAAAGCAAACAGAGGATAACAAAGAGTGTAATAAGAAATGAGAGGATCAAATATGAAGGTAGGCTAGCCAGTAATATTAGAAATAATAGTAAACGTTTCTTTCAGTACATAAGAAACAAACGACAGGCAAAAGTAGACATTGGGCCACTTCAAACTGATGCAGGGAGCCTAGTGATGGGAGATAAGGAAATAGCAGGAGAACTTAACAAGTACTTTGCGTCAGTTTTCACAGTGGAAGACATGAGTAATATCCCAAAAATTAAAGGGTGTCACGGGGCTGAGTTGAGTATGGTTGCCATTACAAAAGAGATGGTGCTAGAAAAGTTAAAAAGTCTTAAAATTGATAAATCTCCTGGCCCCGATGGGATACACCCTAGAGTTCTGAGAGAGGTTGCTGAGGAAATAGCAGAGGCATTGGTTGAGATCTTTCAAGAGTCACTGGAGTCAGGAAAGGTCCCAGATGATTGGAAGATGGCTGTAGTAACCCCCTTGTTCAAGAAAGGATCAAGGCAAAAGATGGAAAATTATAGGCCAATCAGCTTAACCTCGGTTGTTGGTAAAATTCTAGAATCCATCATTAAGGATGAGGTTTCTAAATTCTTGGAAGAGCAGAGTCTGATTAGAACAAGTCAACATGGATTTAGTAAAGGGAGGTCATGCCTGACAAACCTGTTGGAATTTTTTGAAGAGGTAACAAGTAGGTTAGACCAGGGGAACCCAGTGGATGTGGTCTATCTGGACTTTCAAAAGGCCTTTGATAAGGTGCCACACGGGAGACTGCTGAGCAAGGTGAGGGCCCATGGTGTTCGAGGTGAGCTGCTGGGATGGATTGAGGATTGGCTATCTAACAGAAGGCAGAGAGTTGGGATAAAAGGTTCTTTTTCAGAATGGCAGCCGGTGACGAGCGGTGTCCCGCAGGGTTCGGTGCTGGGGCCACAGCTGTTCGCATTATATATTAATGATTTGGATGAGGGAACCGGGGGCATTCTAGCGAAGTTTGCCGATGATACAAAGTTAGGTAGACAGGCAGGTAGCACTGAGGAAGTGGGGAGGCTACAGAAGGATCTAGACAGGTTGGGAGAGTGGTCCAGGAAATGGCTGATGGAATTTAACGTGAGCAAGTGCGAGGTCTTGCACTTTGGCAAAAAGAATATAGGAATGGACTACTTTCTAAATGGTGAGAAACTTAATAAAGCCAAAGCACAAAGGGATCTGGGAGTGCTAGTCGAGGATTCTCTAAAGGTAAACATGCAGGTTGAGTCTGTGATTAAGAAAGCGAATGCAATGTTGTCTCTTATCTCAAGAGGGTTGGAATATAAAAGCAGAGATGTACTACTAAGACTTTATAAAGCTCTGGTTAGGCCCCATTTGGAGTACTGTGTCCAGTTTTGGTCCCCACACCTCAGGAAGGACATACTGGCACTGGAACGTGTCCAGCGGAGATTCACACGGATGATCCCTGGAATGACAGGTCTAGCATATGAGGAACGGCTGAGGATACTGGGATTGTATTCGTTGGAGTTTAGAAGATTAAGGGGAGATCTAATAGAAACGTACAAAATAATACATGGCTTTGAAAAGGTGGATGCTAGAAAATTGTTTCTGTTAGGCGAGGAGACTAGGACCCGTGGACACAGCCTTAGAATTAGAGGGGGTCATTTCAGAACGGAAATGCGGAGACATTTCTTCAGCCAGAGAGTGGTGGGCCTGTGGAATTCATTGCCACGGAGTGCAGTGGAAGCCGGGACGCTAAATGTCTTCAAGGCCAAGATTGATAGGTTCTTGTTGTCTAGAGGAATTAAGGGCTACGGGGAGAACGCTGGCAAGTGGAGCTGAAATGCGCATCAGCCATGATTGAATGGCGGAGTGGACTCGATGGGCCGAATGGCCTTACTTCCACTCCTATGTCTTATGGTCTTGTAGTCCACAGCATTTTTCACACATAGTATTGACCATTCTCAGGCCAGAGGACTATTCACACACCGTATTGACCAACCTCAGGCCACAGGATGATTCCCACAGAGTCTTGACCATTCACAGGCCACAGGATTATTCACACACAGCATTGACCGTCCTCAGTCAACAGGATTTTCCCCACACAGAATATGACCATTCTAAAGCCACAGGATTATTCACACACTGTATTGACCATCCTCAGGCTACTGGATCATTCCCACAGAGTGTGGACCATTCACAGGCCATAGGATTATTCACTCGCTGTATTGAACAACTTTGGGTAGCAGGATATTTAACACACACAGTATTGACTATCCTTTGGCCCAAAGGTTATTCACACACAGTATTGACCACCATTCGGCCACATCATTAATGAACACACTATCTTGATCATTTACACGTCACAGGATTATTTCCACGCAGTATTGACAATTCTCAGTCCACAGGATTATTCACACACAGTATTGACTAACACATGGCACAGGATTAACGAACACTTTGTCTGGACCATTTTCATGTCACAGGATTGTTCCCACATAGTATTGAAAATCCTCAGGCCGCATGATTATTCACACTCAATATTGACCAGCCTACGGCCACAGAATTAATGAACACACTGTCTTGACCATTTACAGGTCACAGGATTATTCCCACACAGTATTGCCCATCCTCAGGCCATGGATTATTCCCACACAGTATTGACAATCCTCAAGACACAGGATTATTCCTACACAGTATTGACCATCCTCAGGCCACACAAGTACTCACACACAATATTCAACATTCTCAGCCGACAGGATTATTCCCACACAGTATTGACAAGCATACGGACAGAGGATTCATGAACAAAATGTCTTGACCATTTGCAGGTCACAGGACTATTCCCACACAGTATTTACCATTCTCAGGACACTTGATTATTCGTACTCTGTATTGACATTCAAGGGCCATAGGATTATTCCCACACAGTATTGGCCATTCTCTGGCCACAGGATTATTCACACCCAGCATTGACCATCCTCAGGCCACAGAATTATTCACACACAGTATTGACCATCCTCAGGCAAAGGTTATTCACACACAGTATTGCTGATTCACAGATCACAGAATTATTCACACCCAGTATTGACCATTCTCAAACCACAGGATTATTCACACACAGTATTGCCCATCCACAGGCCACAGTATTATTTGCAATCAGTATTGACCATGCACAGGCCAGAGATTATTAACACATTATATTGACTATCCATAGCCCACAGGTTTATGATCACACAGCATTGAACATCCACAGGCCATATTATTATTCACACACGGTATTGCTCATCATTCGGCAAAGGACTATTCGGACACAGTCTTGACAATTCACAGGCCATCGGATTATTCACACAGTATTTACCATCCTCAGGCCGCAGGATTATTCATACAGTGTATTTGCCATTCACAGTTCAAAGGATTATTCACACACAGTATTGACCATTCTTTGGCCAAGGGTAATTCACACACTGTATTGACAATTCTCAGGCCACAGGATCATTCACAAACTGTATGACAATCCTCCGTCCACAGGATTACTCTCACATAGTATTGACCGTTCACAGTCCACAGCATCTTTCAACACAGTATTGACCATCCTCAGACCACACGAGTTTTCATACACATCATTGTGTATCTTCAGGCCACGGAATTACTCCCACACACTATTGACCATCTACAAGCCACTGGATTATTAACACACAGCATTTACCATCCACAGGCCACATTATCATTCACACACAGTATTGACAATCATTAGACAAATGGTTAATCACACACAGTATACAGCATTCACAGTGCACAGGATTATTCACACACTGTATTGACCATTCAAATTCCAAAGGATTATTCTCACACAATACTGACCACCCTCATTCCACTGGATTACTCAATCACAGTATTGAACATTCTCAGTCCACAGGATTATTCCCACACAGTATTGACCATGTTCAAGCCTCGGGATTATTCGCAAGACGTATTGAGCATTCACAGTGCACAGAATTATTCACACACTCTACTGACCATCCTCAATCCACGGGATTACTCACACACAGTATTGACCAGCATACGGCCACAGGATTATTCACACACACTATTGCCCATCTTTAGACAAAGGATTATTCACACACAGTATTGATGACTCATGGGCCACAGGATTATTTACACACTGTATTGACCATTCACATTCCAAAGGATTATTCACACACAATGTTGACCATCCTCAGTTCACAGGATTACTCATACACAGTATTGACCATCTGAAAACGACAGTATTATTCACACACAGTATTGACCATCCTCAGTCCACAGGATTATTCACACACTGCATTGAACAGACACAGGCCACAGGAAAGTTCACACAGAGTATTGACCAACTACAGGCAACAGGATTAATTACACACGCTTTTTACCATCCTCAGGCCAAAGGATTACGCCCACACTGTATTGATCATTCTCAGGCGACAGGATTATTCAAACGCAGTATTGATCATTCTCAGTCCACACGATTAATCACACACAGTATAGACCATTCTCAGGCCACAGGATTAATCACACACAGTATTGATCATTCTCAGTACTCAGACTTATACACACACTGAACTGACCAACGTCAGGTCACAGGATTATTCCCACACAGTATTGGCCATGTTCAAACCTCAGGATTATTCACACACAGTATTGAGCATTCACAGTGCACAGGAGTATTCACACACTATATAGACCATCCTCAGTCCACAGGATTGCTCACACGCAGTATGGACCATCCTAAAACCATAGGATTCTTCACATACAGTATTGACCATTTACAGTCCACAGCATTACTCATACACAGCATTGATCATTCACAGGCTAGAGGATTATTCAAACACAGTATTCTACATCCTGAGGCCTCAGGATTATTCAAACACAGTACTAATGATTCAGAGGCCAGAGGATTATGCACACATAATATTGACCGTCCTCTGTCCACAGGAGTTTTCACACACAGATTATGACCACACTCAGGCCACAGTATAATTCACACATAGTATTGACCAAGCTCAGGCCACAGGATTACTCCCACACAGTATTGACAATCCTCAGGCCAGAGGAGTGTTCACACACAGTATTGATAATCCTTAGGCCACAGGATCATTCGCACACTGTCTTGCCCAACCACAGGCCACAGAATTATCCGCACACAATATTCAACATTCTCAGCCAACAGGATTATTCACACACAACATTGACTAGCATATGGCCACAGGATTAATCAACACACTGTCTTGAGCATTTACAGGTCAGAGGATTATTCCCACACAGTATTGACCATTCTCAGACCACAGGATTATTCACATACAGTATTGAACATCCTCAGGGCACAGGATTATTCCCACACAGTATTTTCCATTCTCAGGCCACTGGATTATTCTCACCCTGTTTTGACCATCCTCTTGCAACAGGACTTTTCACACACAGTATTGAACATCCTCAAGCCACAGGATTAGTCACACACATTATTGACCTTTCTGAGCCCAGAGGATTACGCACACACTGTATTAAACATCCTCAAGCCATAGGATTATTCTGACACTCTATTGACCATGCTCAGGCCACAGGATCATTCACACAAAGTATTGATCATACTCAGGCCAAGGTATAGTCACACACAATAATGACCATTCACATGCCAGAGTATTATTCACACACAGTATTGACTCAACTCAGGCCACAGGAGTATTCACACACAATATTCAATGTTCTCAGCCCAGGATTATTCACAAAGTATAGACCAGCCTACGGCCACAGGATTAATGCACACACTGTCTTGATCATTTGCAGGTCACAGGATTATTACCACGCAGTTTTGTCCATCCTCAGGCCACAGGGGTATTCACAAAGTATTGAACATCCTCAGGCCACAGGATTATTCCCACACAGTATTGAACATCCTCCGTCCACAGGATTACTCACACACAGTATTGATCATCCTCAGGTCAAGGGTTATTCACACACAGTATTGACCATTCACAGGCCACAGGATTATTCACGCACAGTATCGATCATCCTAAGGACATGAGATCATTCACACACTGTATTGACCAATCCGAGGCCACAGGATTAATGAACACATTCTCTTTACCAATTAACAGATCACAGGATTATTCCCACACAGTATTGAACATCCTCAAGCCACAGGATTATTCTGACACAGTATTGACCATTCACAGCCATATGATTGTTCACACATAGTATTGATCATGCTCATGCCAAGGATTAGTCACACACAGTATTGACCATTCACAAGCCAGAGGATTACCACACACAGTATTGATCATGCTCAGGTAACAGTATCATTCACACACAGTATTGACCAACCTCAGGCCACAGGAGTATACACACACAATATTCAATATTCTCAGCCAGCAGGATTATTCACACAGAGTATTGACCAGCATATGGACACAGGATTAATGAACACACTGTCTTGACCATTCACAGGGCACATGATTATTCCCACACAGTATTGACTATCCTAAAGCCACGGGATTGTTCACACACAGTATTGACCATTGTCAGGCCATAGGATTATTCACACACAGTGAAGACCATCTTCCGGCCACAGGATTGTTCCCACACAGTATTGTCCAACCTTAGGCCACAGGATTATTCGCACACTTTATTGACCATTCTCAGGCAATAATATTTTTCACACACTGTATTCACCATCCTCAGGCCAGAGGGTTATTCACACACTGTATTCACCATCCTCAGGCCAGAGGGTTATTCACACACTGTATTCACCATCCTCAGGCCAGAGGATTAGTCACACACAGTATTGAACATCTTCTTTCCAGAGGATTATTCTCACACAGTATTGACTATTCTTAGGCCAAAAGGTTATTCCAACACAGTATTGGACATTCTCAATCCACATGATTATTCGCACACATTATTCACTACCCTCAGGCCACTGGATTATTAACACACAATATTGACCATCCACGGCTCACAGGATGATTATCACACAGCATTGACAATCCACAGTCCACATTATTATTCACACACAGTATTGCCCATCCTAATGCAAAGACTTATTTACACAGTATTTACGATTCACAGGCCACAGGATTAGAGACACACAGTATTGACTGGCCTCAGTCCACAGGATTATTCACACATGGTATTGAGCATACACACAGTACTGAACATTCACAGCACACAGGATTATTCACACAATGCATTGAGCATACACACGGTACTGAACATTAACAGTCCACAGGATTATTCACACAATGCATTGATCATGCACAGTCCAAAGGATTATTCCCACACAGTATCAACCATCCTCCATCCACAGGATTGCTCATACACAGTATATACCATCCTAAAACCATAGGATTATTCACACAGAGTATTGACCATTCACAGTCCACAGCAATATGCACACACACCATTGACCATTCATGGGGCACAGGATTATTCACACCCAGTATTGAACAACCTCAGGCAACAGGATTAATTACATACAGTTCTGACCATCCTCAGGCCACAGGATTGTTCACACATAGTATTGACTATCCTCAGGCCAAGGGGCTTCCACACACGGTATTTACGATTCACAGGCCACAGGAGTAATGAACACAGTGTCTTGACAATTTACAGGCCACAGGATTATTCATACACAGTATTGACTATCCTCATACCACAGGATCATTCATTCACTGTACTGACCAACCTCAGGCTAGAGGAGTATTCTCACACAGTATTCAACATTCTCAACCAACAGGCTTATTCCCACACAGTATTGACCAGCCTATGGCTACAGCATTAATGAACACATTGTATTGACAATTTACAAGTCACAGGATTTTACACACACAGTATTGACCATCCTCAATCCACAGGATTGTTCACACACAGTATTGACAAACCTCAGGCCACAGGATTATACACACACAGTATTGAACATCCTCAGGCCACAGGAGTATACGCACACATTATTGACCAGCCTCAGGCCTCAGGATTAATCACACACAGTATTAAACAACCTCAGGCCAGAATAATATTCACACACAGTACTGACTATCCACAGAACAAAGGATTATTCCTACACAGTATTGTCCATCCTCAGGCCAAAGGATTATTTACAAACAGCATTGATAGTACACAGGCCACGGAATTATTCACACACAGTAATGACCATTCACAGGCCACTGTCTTATTCACACAGAGTATTGGTTATCCTCAGACCAAAGGCTTATTTACAAACAATATTGACCATGCAAAGCCCACAGGATTACTCACACATAGTATTGACCATTCACAGGCTACAGGATTATTATCACACTGCATTTACCATCCACAGGCCACAGGATTATTCACACACAGTATTACCCATCCTTCAGCAAAGAGTTAGTCACACACAGTATTGACCATCCTTCGGCCAATGGTTATTCACACACAGTATTTACAATTCAAAGGCCATAGGGTTATTTACACACAGTATTGACTGCCCTCAGGACACAGGATTTTTCACACTCTGTGTTGAGTATTCACAGTGCACAGGATTATTCACACATAGTACTGAATAACCTCAGGCAACAGGACTAATTACACAAAGTTTGGACCATCCTCAGGCTAAGGGTTATTCACACACAGTATTGACCATTCACAGGCCAAAGGATAATTCACAAACTGTGTTGACCAATCTCAAGCCACACGGGTATTTACACAAAATATTCAACATTCTGAGCCCACACGATTATGCACACACTTTATTGACCAGCATGTGGCCACAGGATTATTCTCACACTGTATTGATCATCCTCAGGCCACAGGATTATTCACACATTTTATTGACATATGTCAGGCCACAAGATTATTCTCACACAGTATGGACCACCCTCAGGCCAAAGGATTATTCACACACAGAATTGATCATCCGCAGGCCACAGGATTATTCTCACATAGTATTGATCTTTCTCAGGCAACATGATTATTTACACACAGAATTGACCAACCGCAGACCACAGGATTATTCTCACACAGTATGGACCACCCTCAGGCCAAAGGATTATTCACACCAGAATTGATCATCCTCAGGTCACAGGATTATTTTCACATAGTATTGATCTTTCTCAGCCAACAGGATTATTTACACACAGAATTGACCAACCGCAGACCACAGAATTATTCTCACACAGTATTGACCATTCTCTGGCGACAGGATTATTCACATACCATATTGTCCATCCACATGCCAAGGGTTATTCACACAGATTACCGGCCACACAAAGTGAGAGTGTTAGAGGTGCTCAGAGGAGCAAACAGAGATGCGGAGTGTTGTGGCGACTGGAAAAGGGTCTGAAAAGGATTTTACAGTGGCAGGGTGGACTGTAGTTATTGTGAAAAACCACAGAAATAGCGATTATTGTACTGAGTGCAGGATGAGATTATTGAGATTCGGCATGTTATCAAGACTAGAGCAATTTACAAATATGAGGAATCATCAGAATTGGAGTAGGGATCAAATTAATAGTGGGATTGTGGGCAGGGTTAAGGTTATAGAAAAAAGAACTTTTCTGGGAATTACAAGCATTCATGGCCCAGGCACAGATAAGTTGGACCGAAAGGAACGTTTCCTTAATGAATGACTCCATCCCATGACAAAAGTTAGCGTGATCGGGGGAAGTGTGGAATATAAAGATCCCAGGATTCAAAACCATCTCCTTGGGGGAGGCCTGCTTTCCCCGCTTTTGTACTGATCCTCACTAAGACAGCACAGGCCTGGATTGATAACTGTCAACTTCCTATATTGACAAAGGAAGACTCAATACAGCAGAGAAGAAAGTAAACGAGAGAGTGGAGATTGAGCCTGGGACCATCACACTCTGTATTCACCCTTCAACTCTGTACCTATGTCATGTCCTCCATACCAAAGATCGATCGCTGAAATGCTCTCTGCTCTGTTCACTGTGAGTGGGCCTATCTTGCTGCAGGATTTCTTGAAGGCTCCAGGTCTCCCTTCCCTCTGAATGAAATGTATCCCAATCTGCTTTGGGAGGTAAGGGAGGAGATTGTTGGGGCCCTGGTGGATATATTTAATACATTGCTGACCACGGATGAAATGCCGAATGACTGGAGGATAGCAAATGTGGTTCCTTTGTTCAAGAAGGGCAGCAGGGATAGGCCAGGAAATGACAGAGCAGATAGGTCACCCCATTAGAGGAACGATGTGTAAGATTTGGAAAAGGCTCAGTGGAGATTTACGAGGATGTTACCTGGTATGGAGGGAATGTGATATGAGGAACTTGAAGCTGTTTTTGTTTGAGTGAAGACGTTTCAGATGAATTAATTGAGATATTAAGATAATCAGAAAGTGAAATGGATTGGACAGTGAGAGCCTTTTCCCTCAGATGGCAATACCGAGCATGAGGGGGGATAGCTTTAAATTGAGGGGTGAAAGATATATGACAGATGTCAGAGATAGTTTCTTTACTCAGGGTAGTAGGAGCATGGAACAGACTGCCTGCAACAGGAGTAGATCTGCTCACCTTAAGGGCATTTAAACGGTCATTGGATAGTCACATGGATGAGAATGGAATAGTGTTGGCTACTTGGGCTTCACATTGTTGCGCCAACCTGTGGAACCCATCGAGAGCCGAAGGGCCTGTACTGTGCCGCCGTCTTCTATGTTCTAGAGGGAATAAATATAAGGTGAGAGGGGAAAGACTTAAAAGGGATTGGAGGAGAACATTTTTCACACAGAGGATGGTGCAGGTGGTAGGGAAAAGTACAATAACAACATGTAAAAAAGATTTGGGCAGAAACATGGAGAGGAGAAGGTTTGAAGGGATTTGGGTCAAATGCAGGGAAATGCGACTCGGTCAGGGACTCTGGTCAACATGGATGAGTTGGATCGAAGGAAATATTTTCGTGCTGCATGACTCAGTCTCCTCCTCCAGTAACTGGAGACAACCGAGATAAGGCATGTTGTAGACACTGAAGCAAGTTACAGTGATAGGGATAGTAACCTGGAATGCAGTACGTTTCAAATACGTGGAGTGACTATTGGGATAGGAGGAGGTTACAGGGATACGAACTGTTATTGGAGTTAAAAATTATTGAAGACACCAGTCCACAAAACATGCCAAAGGTGCAGTGTTGGAGTGTAGCAAGTTTTAGTACAACAGAACTTAAAGTTGGGATGGGGATTGTGCATGGGGTGGGCCTGTACTGTATTCCCCCTCCAGATCTGTATCGATGTCATGTCTTGTTAACAGAGGTTTGGAGCCTTCTCATTCCTCTCTTCTCAGTTATCGAAACTGGATGAAGTTATCAATACCGAGGGTTGAAGAATTAGTAAGGACTCTTCAGACTGGCCAAGGTTACAGGTAGAGAGAGCTGTTGGGACTGGAAGAGGTGACAGTCCTCAATAGGATGGTACACATTCACGGATGATTTTAGTGACTGCAGGAGGTTACAGAGTTAAGAAGGCTAGTAGTGATGGGAGGAGGTCACAGAGATAGATAAGATTGCAGAGATTGGCCAAGGTTACAGATCTGGGGAACGGTCATGTGGCTTCAAAGGGAGGATGGGCAGGAATGGCTGTGGGAGCTGGAGGGATTTATACAAATAAGGAGGTTTATAGGGATGGTAGAAGGTTCATGGGAGTGAGGTGCTGTAGGATAGGATGGAGGAGTGCTGTGGGGACTGGAGAAGTTTGCAGTGATATCATATGATGGAAAGGCTTGAGGAAGGTACAAGCCTTTGGTAACGGCTGGAGGATATTAAAGAGACAGGGTGGGCTGTAGGTACTGAACATTTTGACAGAGATAAGGATAAGGTAGTGTTTGGGGATAATGACCATAATTCTGTACGTTTTGAAGTCATGATGGAAAGAGCTAAGGATCATGCAGAAGTTGTGTGTCCAAATTTGGGGAATGCTACTTATCATTTCATTATCACTATCACTGATCATTATTACTAGCATTAGACAGGATTTGAAAAATATAGACTCAGAGGAACTATTTGCAGTCGAGCCTACAATTGGAAAGAGGGAGTATTTTCAAGTGATACAGTGAGAATTCAGGGCCAGCGTGTACCATGAACAGTGAATGACAAAGGCACCAAGTTCAGCGAATACTCATCAAGTGATATTGTGAGTTTGGTAAAGAAAATACAGTGCAATCAAACCAGGTGAAGCCCTTCAACAACGATAGAGAGTGCAAGGGGGTCCTTAAAAATGAGGGGCACTCAATGGCCATGAAACCTCCTTGGCAGACACTAGTAAGGAAAAGGTACAAGATATTATATGACGAGAGGCAGAGTAAGAAGATGCCCAGCTAAAGAGTGCGGTCTGTTGGAAACCAAAGGGACGATCTGCGCATGGAGCCAGAGGAAGTAGCTGAGGTCTTCAATGTATGCTTCCCATCTGTATTCACACAGGAGAAAGACACTGTAGCCCAGGGATTTCAGTCAGGATGGTGAGACTCGAGAACATGTTAAGATCAATAAGGAGATATTAAATGCTTTCACAGGCATAAAAGGGGAGAAATCACCAGTGCCCAATGAAATGTATTGCAGGCTGCAGTGGGAGGTAAGGGAGGAGATTGCTGGGGCCCTTTTGGATCTTTTTAATACTTTGCTGACCATAGGGATATTGGGTAAAAATTGGGAACAATTCTGAGGGTCAAGATGTATCAACATTGAAAATGAAGGAACAGATTCAGGACAGATTTTGTAAAGGAGAATCCTGTCTGATGAATTCAATTGAGTTTTTTTGAAAAGTTATCTAAAATTATTTATGAGAGTAGTGCAGATGATGTGGTTATCCTGGCGTTTGGTAAGGCCTTTGACAAGGTCTCAGTCAATATGTAAATGGCCCAACTGGAGAAAGGAGCGAAACCTGACCTCCCCTTGGGAAACAAGGTAGGGAATAGGACTGAGGTGTTAGTGAGGGAGCACTTTGGCAAAGTGACCGCAATTCTATTAGTTTGAAAATAGCTTTGCTGAAAGACAGGCCTGATCCAAACGTTAAAGTTATAAAATGTGGCAAGACAAATCTTGATAGTATTAGACATTAACCTTTTTAAAAGTTGATTAGAGTGTCTATTTGCAGGTAAAGGGAATTCTGACAATTGGGAATATTTTAAATGTGAGATAAAAGGACCGTTGAGCACCAGCATGTTCCTGTTTGTGTGCAGCTCAATGCTGACAGTTTTCAGAAACACTGGCTGTCGACTGAGACTCTGCTCAAGGAAAAGGGGGCACATGTCAGGTATAGCCAGCTGGATCAAGGGAATCCCTGAGGAGCATAGGGGCTGTAGGAATACTCTTTGGATTGAAATCAGGAATGCAGAAAGGGGACATGAAATAACTTTGACACATAAAGTTAAGGAGAATCCAAAGTGTATTAAGAGCAAAAGAAGAGCTCGGGACAAAACCGGTATTCTTAATGATCAACAAATCCAACGACGTGTGGAACTACAAGATCCTAAACAAATATTTCACTTTGGAACTTACTGTGGATAAGGTCTGGGGCGCTCAGTGTTTGGCCGAACCACTATTGGAATATTGTGTGCAATTCTGGTCTCAATGCCATCGGATGGATGTTGTGGAACTTGAAAAGGTTCAGAAGAAATGAATAAGGATGTTGCCAGGGTTGGAGGGTTTGCGCTACAGAGAAAAGCTGAAGAGACTGGGATTATTTATACTTTAACATGGGACGCTGAGGAGTTATCTTATAAAGGTTTCTTAAAATCATGATGAGCATGGAAAAGGGTCAATAGATAAAGACTTTTCTCCGGTCGTGGGGGGGTGAGTCCAAACCTACAAGGCATAGCTTTAAGGTGAGAGGAAAAGATTTAGAAGGGACCAAAGGGACAGCTGTTTCCTGCAGAGGTTGGTATATATATATATATATGATATAAACTGCCAGAAGAAACGGTGGAGGCTAACAGAAATATATTTAGCAGGCATCTGGATGTGTATATAAATATCAGGATTTTAGAGGGATATTGACAAAGTTCTGGCAAATGGGTTTGACAAACGTCATGGAGGAGTTGGACCAAAGGGTCAGTTTCCATGCTGTACATCTCAATGACTCCATGTCTTGAAATGAGTCCACATTATAGAAGAGGCGGTGTTGGAAGATTTAAAACATAGAGGTAGATAAATCCCCAGGACCTGATCAAATGTATCTCAGAACATTGTGGGAAGCTGGGGAAGAAATTGTAGGGGCCTGAGCAGTGATATTTGTGGCATTCTGGGCAGTGATGGAGGTTTTCTGAGTTTACAAAGGGATCTTGATGAAATGCGTGAATGGCTGAAAAACTGCAGACAGAGTTCAATTCGGGTAAATGCGAGGTAATACATTTAGGTTACAACAAACAAGGGTCGAGCTTTCACAATTAATGGTAGGGTCTTCAGTAGTGTTGTACGCCTTGGGGTTCAGGTACGTAGTTCTTTGAAGTTTGCCACAAGGAGAGACAGGATGGTTATAAATGGTACTTGCCTTCATTGTTCAGTCATTCGAGTTTAGGAGTTTGGGAAGTCGTGTGTAGATTGTACAGGACATTGGTAAGGCCTATTCTGGAATACTCTGCCCAGTTATAGGAAGGATATTAAACTGGAGAGGGTTCAGATCACATTTACCAGGATGGTGATGGGTATAGAAAGTTTCAGTTATAAAGGAAGGTTGTATAGTCTGGGACATTTTTCACATGAGCCTGGAGATTGAGAGGTGAGCGTATAGAAGTCTATAAAATAATGAGGGATATAGATAGAGTTAACGTGACTTGTCTTTCCCCAACAGCAGGTCATTTTAGAACTAGGGGCTAGATTTCTTAAGGTTAGAAGGGAGACATTTAAAATCAGAAAACATAAGGAGCAAACTGTTAGAGTGTGTTTTGTGTGTGGAATGAAATTCCCAAGGAAAGGGTGATTGTGTGTACAATTACAAAGCTTGAAATATTAGTACAGGAATAGGAAAGGTTTGAAGGGGTGTGATCCAGGAAGAGGCAGGAGGGACGAGGTTAGTTTAAGATTATGGTCGGTATCAACCCAACAGTCAGTTTCTGTGCTGTATGACTGTCTGACTATGAAAATAATTTTGTGCCCTATTTAAGAAAGACTGCAAGGGGAAGCCAAGGAACTGCAGACTGAGGAGACAGAAATCAAGGATGGGTAAGGTGTTGGAGATCATTCTGAGACATAGGAGTTACATGCATTTGGAAAGACAGGATTGATTACAGACAGTTAGAGAGGCTTTGTGCGCAGGAAAACATGCCTCACAAACTTGCCTGAGTTTGTTGAAGATGTGACCAAGAAAAGAGATGGAAGCAGAGCAATAGACATTGTTTCTGGGTTCAGCAAGGCCTTTGAAAGGGTTGAGCAGGCTTCACGGGTTAGTAAGGTTCGGTCACATGGGTTCAGGGAGAGCGACCCAACTGGATGCACAATGGGTTTGATAGGAGGAGGGAGAGAGTTGTTCAGACTGGAGGCCTTCGACCAGCAGTGTGCTGTAAGGATTGGTGCTGGGGCCACCAATGTGCATCATTTATATAGAGGATCTGGGTAAAAATATAGGAGTCACTGTTTGTATGTTTGCGGATACCAAAATTAGTGGAAGAGTGGGCAGGGAATATAGTTATCGAAGGGGATGGTAATCAACTGGGCCAGTGGGACAAGGAATGAAAGATGGAATTTAATTCATGTGTTGGATTTAGTTAAGACAAACCAGGGAGGACTAAGACAGGTAATGGTTGGGCTCTGGACAATGTTGTTGAACAGAGAGAGACCAAGGGGTGCACTTACACTGTTTTGGAATGGAATCACAGGGGGACATGGTGGGGAAAGCAGCATTTGGCACACTTGTCTTCATTGGTCAGAGCACTGAGTACATGAGTTGGAGATATTTGTAACATTGTCGTCAATATTTCTCCTGGGTAAAGGAGGCTACGGGGTGGCCTTATAAAGGTTTATGAAACCATATAGAGCCTAAATAAGGTGAAAAGCCAAGGGTAGGCGAGTCCGAAGCTTGAGGCATAAACGTGAGGTGAGAGAGCAATGATTTAAAGAGGGAGCTGAGGGGCAACATTTTGCACAGAGGATGGTGCATAGACGGAATGGACCGCCAGAGGAAATGGGAAAAACAAGTACAATTACAACATGGAAAAGATACTTGGGCAGGTACATGGAGAGGAGAAGATTGGAAGGGGTATGGGCGAAACACAGGCAAATGCAACTCATTCCAATTAGGAAACTGCAAACAAAGAGTCATGCAGCACAGAAACAGGCCCGATGGCCCAGTTGTTGGAGGAGGAGACTATCGAGACAAGGCATGTTGTAGAGACTGAAGCAAGTTACAGCGATACGGATGGTCGTCTAGACTGGAGGTTTCAAATATGTCAATTAATTGGTAAGAGGGGAGGGGATGACAGAGATAGGAACTGTTATAGGAGTTAGAATGATTGAAGACACTGGTCCACAAGATGACCCATAGATACAATGTTGGAGGGGGAATAGAGAACAGAAAGATCCCAGGCAGCATTACCACTCTCTCATGTGAGGCCTGCATTCCCCTCTGTTGTCCTGGTGCTCACCAAGATAGTCCACGTCTAGATTGAAAACTGGGAATTCCCGATGCTGTCTCAGTGCAACAAAACTTAAAGTAGGGGTGGTGTATGAGCCTGGGGTGTGCCTGTACTTTGCTCCCCCTCCATCACTATGTCTATGTCATGTCTTGTTAGATGATGTTTGGAGCCCTCTCATTGCTCTCTGCTCTGTGCACTGTGAGTGATCTTACCTGGCAGCAGGATTTATTAAAGGCTCCCGACCTCCCTGACTTTCATCTCACTGGCTGACCAATCATCTTTCCAACCAGCAGTTGGCAAGTCTATTGAGTCAGGAACTCCCCGAGTACCTGTAGAAGACACAGAAATAAGCAGAGTCGGAAATTAGACTGATGCTGTGAGGGTTACACATGTAGAATGGCCCACAGAGATCTGGGAAATTCTAGTCTCCATCCCTGGCCTGTGCTGCCTCATCTCTCTGGAGTGGAGAATTCTGTTGGCTCAGGATCTGGAGTAGCTGCAAGAGTGAGAGACACTGACAGAGGCAGCAATTAGACGCATACAGTGAGGGTTCACACATGGAAAAATACTGACTGATAGCACCAGAGTTCAGGATCAAATAATTGTGTGGGAAGAAAGGGTTTTGATTCATGTTGCACTTAGATATACAAACTGTGAGCAGGCGAAGTGATGGCCTCGTGCCATTATTGTGTGACAATTTATCCAGAAAGTCAGCAAGTGTTCTCTGGACACAGGTTCAAATCCCACCATTGCAAATGATTGAATGTGAAGTAAATGCTTCAAAAAAGATGTAATAAAAAACCTGTAAGTGAGTATTAAACAATTGCTGATGTTAAGAAAAATCCACCGGGTGCATTTAAGTCTTTAGTGAAGTAATCTAAGATGGGTCTGGGATATCACAGGTATTACAGAAACAACAGCTGAGGGAGGGACAGGACAGGCAGCTCAATGTTCCAGGGGACAGATGCTGCAGGAAGGACAGAAGGGGAG
Source organism: Chiloscyllium punctatum (assembly GCF_047496795.1). Classification (NCBI taxonomy): domain Eukaryota; kingdom Metazoa; phylum Chordata; class Chondrichthyes; order Orectolobiformes; family Hemiscylliidae; genus Chiloscyllium; species Chiloscyllium punctatum. The sequence goes on from NW_027309819.1 coordinate 97,131, forward strand.
CTGAGAGAGGAGGAGAGCTACTGGTTCTGATGGGGTGAAACATCCCAGCAGGACTGAGAGAGGATATTCCTGCAGGATCGCCCAGTGAAGCTGTGTTCGTGGAATTAATCAACAACAATGGGGCTTCCCTTTCCTCTGATTGTTCTACAGACCCCGATAACCCCGCCCTCCTGCACCTTGACCTTCTCAAGATGGCGGCCCTGAGGCCCGGGCTCCCTCTTCCCTCAAACAAATGGCGGCCGTGACCCTGGGCCCCTTCCCTGATCAGAGACCGCCACCTCCTTTTCCGGGCCTGGTGGGTCTTTTCCGAGTTTTTTTTTTCACCTTTATCCGGGACTTGTGAATTCTCTCCGCTCCTTTCTCCCGGCGAGGCTCCCACACACCGGCTCTGAGCGCCGCTTTCTGAAGCCGATCGCAGCCGCTGCCGGCCAAAGTAGCTCCATGTCTCTCTGTGTCCTGACCAATGTGATACTGCGCATGCTCTACATAGAAACCAAACTGCGCGTGCGTCTGAGGTGATCAGTGAGTTGAGAGAGAATATTCATATCTGCACAGACTGATGGGTAAAATATTAATCATTATCAATTGCTTTGTCGAGTTATAATCATGGAGATGTCTAACATGGAAATTGTCTGGTCCAAATCAACCATACCGGCCAGGTATGTAAATCACCAACTGTGTTGGGAGTTTGAAAAGAAGTTTCTTTCTCGAGTAGTGTGAATCGATTGGAAATATGTACGTTATCCGATTTACATTTCAACTACAGTATTTTTAAAAATCTCACATTGATTTATGAGAGACGTTTAATGCTCCACTATGTCGTGAGAATGATCAATCCTGCAAAATAGTTTGCTCTCTGACCAATCCTGAAGCGTTCACTCCCGAGAATGCTTTGGCCCCTCTCCTCATTCACTCTGGTTAAAGGACCGGCCGCTACTCGGTCCTCCTGTTCCGCCCCTTCCTCCCAATTGCAGAGTTGATTCAGGTGTGACTTAGCAGGCAAGGGACAAAGGAAGTTCAAGTCGATGTTTTGTGACGCGGTGAAAATATCCCGAATCTTGAACGAGAGGCCTGGGTTCAATTCACAGCTTGTGCAGATGTGTGTAATAACAACTTTAGCAGGTTCATTAGGAAAACTAAGGGAAGTCAGGAAGAGAGTGAAAACAAGAGAAAATGCATGCAATGTGATGGGGCTTTCAATGCTCAGATGATTTGACTCTTTACCAAGCGTTTCAGGGTCCCAGTACAAACTGTTGCACTGCTCTTCGTGCACAGCCAGATACCACGATTGTGGGGGCAAAATGTTGTGGTGATTATACAGATGCTTTTCTGGAAGGCGCTCGGTTTTTGTGGTGAAAACAGTTGAGAAGGAGTCGGGTTTTGGATGGAGATACCTGTCTCCCTCCTGTTGCAGCCTCTTATTATTGCCCTGACTCTACCTCGTACATGGAGAAAGTAAGGACTGCAGATGCTGGAGATCAGAGCTGAAAAATGTGTTGCTGGAAAAGCACAGCAGGTCAGGCAGCATTCGCTACCTTGTACATGTTTGGTTGAGATCAGTGACACTTTGTAAGCTCACAATACAAGATCCATCACTCTGTTTAAGACAGTAAAAATCTCTTGTAGCACAATAGCCAGAGAAAAACACAGCGCAGAACAGGCCCTTCAGTCCTTGATGTTGCGCCGACCTGTGAACTATTCTCAGCTCGTCCCCCTACACTATCCTGAAATCACCCATGTGCTTATCTAAAGGACTGTTTAAATCTCACTAAATTGGCTGAGTTAACTACATTAGTAGGTAGTGGATTCCACGCGCTAACCAGTCTCTGAGAAAAGAACCTGCCTCTGACATCTGTCTTAAATCTATCACCCCTCAATTTGTAGTTATGCCCCCTCATACACACTGATGTCATCATCCTAGGAAAAAGACTTTCACTGTCTACCCTATTTAAGCCTCTGATCATCTTTTATGTCTCTATCAAATCCTCTGTTAGCCGCCTTCTTGCCAATGAGAACACGTTCAAATTGCTCAACCTTTCCTCATAAGACCTTCCCTCCAGACCACACAACATCCTGGTAAATCTCCTCTGCACCTCTTCCAATGCTTCCACATCCTTCCCGAAATATGGCACCAAAACTGCACACAATATTCCAAATATGGCCGCACCAGTGTTTTGGAAAGTTGCAGCATGATATTGTGGTTCCAGAACTCAATCCATCTATGAATAAAACCTAACACACTGTATGCCACCTTAACAGTACTGTACACCTGGGTGGCAACGTTCAGGCATTTATGTACGTGGACTCCAACATCCCTCTGCACATCTACATTACCAAGAATGTTTCCATTGACCCAGTACTCTGCCTTCCTGTTATTCTTCACAAAGTGTATCACCTCACATTTAGCTGCATTGAACTACATTTGCCACCCTTCAGCCCAATTCTGCACTTTATCCAAGTCCCCTTGCAACCTGTAATATTCTTCCACACTGTCCACTACTCCACTGACTTTCGTGTCGTCTGCAAATTTACCAATCCATCCACCTATGCCTGCATTTAAGACTTTTATAAAAAATTACAAACAGCAGTGGTCCCAAAACAGATCCTTGTTGCACACCACTAATAACCGCACTGGAGGCTGATTATTTTCCATCATCCACCACTCACTGCCTTCTTTCAGAAAGCCAGTTTCTAATCCAAACTGCTAAATCACACTCAATTCCATGTCGCTGCATTTTATCTAAGAGCCTTCCATTTGGAACCTTATCAAAGACTTTACTGAAGTCCATGTATACCACGTCAACTGCCCTATCCTCATCTATATGCTTGGTCACCATCTCAAAAATACTCAATGAAGTTTGTGAGACAAGACCTGCCCTTGACGAAACCATATTGACAATCTGAAATCATATTGTTGTTTGCCAGATGATTACAAATATTGTCTCTTATATCCTTTCCAAAACCTTTCCGGCAACAGAAGTAAGGCTCACTGGAATATAATTAACTGGGTCATCTCTACTGGCCTTCTTGATCAAGGGCATAACATTTGCAATCATCCAGTCCTCTGGTACTGAACATGTAGGCAATGACGACTCAATATCAAAGCCTAAGTATTTGCTATCTTCTCCCTAGCTTCCCAGAAAATCCACAGATAAATCCCATCCAGCCCAGGGAACTTGTCTACTTTCAATCCTTTTAGAATTGATAACACCTGTTCGTAACTAACCTCGATCCTTTCTCGTCTAACATCTTCTACCTCATTATTGTCTGCGATATTCTCATTTTCCTGAGTGAAAACCAATGAGAAATATTCGTTTAGCACCTCTCCAATTTCAATAGTGTCCACACTCAACTTCCCACTCCTGTCTTTGATTGGCCCTATTCCTACCCTATCCTTTATTCCTCACATACCTAAAGAAAGCTTTAGGGTTCTCCTTTATTCTATTTGCTAAAGACTGCTCATGTCCTCTCTTTGCTCTTCTTAACTCTCTTTAAGTCCTTCCGAGGTGATCTGTAAGTCTGCATGGCCTCATCAACACATAAGCCTCCTACTTCTTCTGAACAAGAGATGCAATTTCTGTGGTAAACCACAGTTCCCTTACCTTATCACTTCCTCCCTGCCTGACAGGGACATACCAATCAAGGACACGCAATATTTGTTCCTTAAACCAGCTCCACATTTCTATTGTCTACATCCACTGCATTTTGCTACCCCATTCTATGCATCCTAAATCTTGCTGAATTGCATTATTATTGCCACTGCCCCATTGATAATTCTTCACCTGTGGCACGTACCTATCACTTTTCATCGCTAAACTAAACATAACTGAATTGTACTAATCTCTCCAAAGTGCTCACCTACAACTGAACCAAACACCTAGTCCGGTTCATGACCAAGCACCAGATCCAATGTGGCATCCCCTCTCGTCGGCCCTTCGACATACTGTGTCAGGAAACCCTCCCGTACACCTTGGACAAAAACTGATCCATCCAACATACTAGAGTAATAGCATTTTCAGTCAATGTTTGGGAAGTTAAAGTTCCCCATAATGACCACCATGTTACTTTCGCTCCTACCCAGAGTATTTTTGCTAATACTCTCTTCCCCCTCCCTGGAACTCTGCAGCAGCCTATTAAAAAGTCCAAGCAGTGTGACCTCCCCTCTCCTGTTTCTAACTCAGCCCACACTACTTCAGTAGAGAAGTCCTCATCAAATGTTCTCTCAGCCACCGTTATACTATCCTTGACTAACATAACATGCATGGGCCCATTGCGGTGCTTCAAATTCCATGAGGCAGCCATACTGTCTATGACAGACAGACTCAGTCCAGAACCTCCTCTGTCCTTAAGACTTTAAACACTGCCTGCACTCCTCGATTTCCCCTTTGCACGTTGCCTTTCCAACCCACCCCACCTGCATCACTCCGCAATTGGAACTGTCAAGGGCAGAAGTCTGTGGAAAACCCTCCCTAACCTTCTCTATCCTCTTTTAAGATGCATTTTAAAATCATTCTCTTTAATCAATGTTTTGATCATCCATGAAGCACCTTAGGAGATTTGCCATTGTGAAAGATTCCATACAATGCAAGTAGTTGTTTTTATTGCCATACATTAGGAGAAACAGGAATGATGCTTTCAAAATGTTAACAAGAAAGTCACTGATAGGCGCAGTGTGTAGGCCAAATAATAATGTCACATTGGGATGGGCAATTATCAAAGAAGTAACTAAAGCCTGTAAAAATGGCATGTCTATTACCATGGGTGATTTGAATCTACAAGTAGATTGGTCGAACCAGCTCAGTCAGGGTAGCCATGAGGAGTTCATTAAGTGTATCCATGATAGTTTTTTTGAACAGTATGAAATGGAACTGACAAGGAGCAAGCTATCCAAAATCTGGCCCCTGTGCAATGAGACAGGAATAATTAATGACCTCAGTGTTAGGGATCCTCTTGGAAGAAGTGATCACTGTATGATTGAAGTTAGAACACATATGGAGTGTGTAAAGATAAAATCTAATACCTTGGTCCTGTGCTTGAACACGGGGAACTAAAATAGAATGAGGGAGAACCTGGATAATGTAGACTGGAAACAAAGATTTTATGGTGGGACAGTTGATGAGCAGTGAAAAATTTTCAAAGACATTTTAGGAAGTGCTCAGCAAAAACATATTCCAGTGAAAAGGAAGGACTGTAAGAAAAGGTGGTGGACAAAAGATAGGGAATTCTACACTAGTTCGTTTATTCTCTGTAGTTAGAAAGATGCTTTGGTCTATTATCAAGGAAGAAAAAGCAGGGAATCTCGATAGAAATTGTCCCATTGGGCAGACAGAGCATGGATTCATGAAGGGCAGGTCATGCTTGACAAATCATTTGGAATTCTGTGAAGACATTTCGAGCAAGGTGGACAATGGGGACCCAGTGGATGCGGCGTGCCTGGATTTCCAAATGGCCTTCAACAAGGTGCCACGCAAGAGGCTGTTGCATTATATAAGGGTGCATGGGATAGAGTATTAGCATGGAAAGAAGATTGGTTGATTAACAGGAAGCAAAGAGTGGGGATAAATAAACCTTATTCTGGCTGGCAATCAGTAGCTAGTAGTGTGCCTCTAGGATCAGTGTTGGGACTGCAATTATTTAGAATTGGTACAGATGATTTGGAGTTGGGGACCACATGTAGGGTGTCAAAGTTTGCATCTTAGACTAGGATGAGTAACAGAACAAAGTGTGCGGAGGACTGGGAAACTTTGCAGAGGAACAGAGATACATTGAGTGAGTGGGCAATGGTTTGGCAAGTGGATTATTATGTTCATAAATGTAAAGTCATACTCTTTGGTTGGAGTAATATTAGTAAAAAGTTTACTATTTGAATTTTTAAAAAATGCATTATTTGCTATGCAAAGGCACCTGAACATCCTTCTGTATGAGGGTTGGTCACCAGGTACAACAATCAATTCAGAAGACAAATAGAATATTGTCCTTCATTGCTGAAGGGATTGTGGTTAAAAGCAGAGGTGGGCTATAGTGGGTGCTGGTGAGCCCACACCTGGAGTACTCCATGTAGTTTTTATCTCCTTTCTTGCTCAAGGATGTACTGGCCCTAGAGGGGGTGCAGAGGAGGTTAACTATGTTGACTCCGGAGGTGAGGAGTTTGGTTTAACAGAGACTGAGTAGATTGGGATTATATTCATTGGAATTCAGAAGAATGGAAAGATATAAAATAATGAATGGAATGGATAAAATAGAAATAGAGAGAATGTTTCCACTGGCCGGTGAAGCTAGGACAAGAGGGCATCACCACAAGATTAGAGGCAGCAAATTTAGGACTGAATTGAGAAGGAACTTCTTGACCTCTATGGAATGCATTGCCCAGGGAAGTAGTTGATGCTAGTTCAGAAAATGTTTTTAGAGCTAAGTTAGTTTTTTAAAAAGAGAAATAATTAATTAAGGAATACGGTAAGAACGTGGGTAAATGGTTCTGCGTCCACAAAATGATCAGCCATGATCTTATTGAATGGTAGAGCAGGCTCGAAGGGCAGGACAGCCTTCTACTTTTCCTAGATCTTTTGTTCTTGTATTATGCATTCCTCCATCACTCGTGACTTGGAGTTGTTGGATTAGGATGGACAAAATTAAAATTCACAGAACACCAGGTTATAGTTCAACAGGTTTATTTGGAAGCACTACTTTGCCGGTCCTTCATCAGGTGGTTGTGTGATTTTTAACTTTGTCCCTCACTCTTGTAATTGAGAAACAGCAACAAAAGCCACGAAGCAGTGTGCAAGCTCCAGCCAACAGTTGGTATTGTGCAGAATGAAGAAGGTTATCTCAGAATACAATGGGATATTGATCAGATGGGCCAGTGGGCTGAGGACAGGCAGATAGGATTTAATTTAGTTAGATGAGGTTAGTATATCTGGTCGTCATAGACAGGTTGGACCGAAGAAGTGATTGATGTCAGCGGCGGACCAATGGAAAGGCAGGGGCGGAGCTGGAGGACCTGGCGGGGCAGTTGGTCCTCCGACCAATCAGTGAATAAGAGCGGCACTAGACTATACCACGTGATCACCCTCGCGGTGGGCGTGGATTTTAGGGACATATGTGCGGAGAGCTGTCGGTAAGGAAAGAAACAGCAGGAAGTGGGAGGGAAATGGTGTTGGTATGGTCTGAGAGGTTTTACTATCATTTGCTGCACATCGGAAAATACAAATTTGAAACTTACAGTCCCGTTTTTGCAGCAAATGGGAATATGCCTCGTTGAGTAATCGGCCCGAGTGAGCGCCGCCATCTTTATTCGGGGCAATGAGTCACTGGACACGTGCGCGGCCGCCAGCTTTGTAGGGGGCAAAGTTCAGAGGGATGTATGTACAGCCTTCCCTGGGAAAAAGAGTCATAGGGCAGGATTTACACAGCATATTCAAACCCAGAGAAGTGCATTTTTTTCTGGATTTGTTTCGTCATTCACTTAAATGATTTGGATGTGAATAGAGGCCGTATAGTTAGGAAGTTTGCAGGTGACACCAAAATTGGAGGTATTGTGGACAATGAAGACGGTTATCTCAGAGTACAGTGGGATATTGATCAGATGGACCAATGGGCTGAGGAGTGCCAAAAAGGATTAAATTTGGGGAAATTAGGTTAGGCTATCTGGTTGGCATAGGTTGGACCGAAGAAGTCTGTTTCTGTGTTAGACATCTTTGACTGTGGGATCATAAAAGTGAACTCTGCTCTGGTTCACCTCTGGGTTCTCTGATGTCCACTTGTTCATTATCTAGCTTCCTCAGTCTCTCGTGGGTAAATTTTTGATCTGTATAGTATTTTACTATTACTTTCACAGCTGCTTTGTAAATGAATTGAAGAATGTAGAGCTGGAAAAACACAGCAGCGCAGGCAGCATTCGAGGAGCAGGAGTATCAACGATTCGGCATAAGCCCTTCTTCAGGAATGCAAATGAATTGTCCACTGCTGCCCGGCTCCTGACCGTATGATGTTCCATTATCAGTTTATCTTTTCCACAATATCTTTGACGGTCAAGAATTCTTTTTTCCAATAAGTGAGTGCATTTTCCTTCAATTTTCTGACAGTCAAATTCTGCACCATTTTCATTCCCTGTAATTCATATTGCACTCCCTGAAACATCAACTGTGTATTTCTCCTTCCACAGAAACCAGTGATCAATGCCAAAGCCTTGTTGCCTGTGGAGAGGGTAATGTTTGACTTCCTTGTACTGCTGCAGTTTGTGTGGTGAAGGTGCTCCCACAACGTGGTTGGGTAAGAGACATTACAGATTATTCACTCAGCGATATTGAAGAGTAGAAGATATCTGTACAAATCATCATGGTTTTAATTTCACAAAAATATGATTGAGAACTTTTGACATAAGGCTACAGATGGAGAATATTGTGTCCAGTGATCAAAACCATTGCCAAATAAGCAGTTTTTCAAGAATGCCTTAAAGGAAGAAAGTAGATCTTAGAGGGTTAGAGTGGGGATTCCAGACCATGTTCCCTTGGAGTCTATAGAAACAGTCACACAGGTGAACTCAAAAATAAACACATCATTGAGAGTCTGAACTAAAATGAGTTATTGAGATATGAAAGGGTGTGTGGTGCAGGGAGATAGGAATGATTACAGCCAGGAATTAATTCAAAGGTGCGAAAGTAAATTGTTGTCGCTTACAAATGAGAGTCTTTTGATTGAACAGCAAGTTTTGGTACAAGTGAGCACTTCGGCAGTAGAGTTTTCAATATTCCAGAGATTATTGGGAGGGTGAATGTGGGATGCTGGCCAGGAGTGGGTTTAGATAATGAAATCTAGAGTTAACAAAAGGAATGAATGAGAGATTCAGTAAATGAGCTGAGACTGTGGTGACGTCAGGTGATATGACTGAAGTCGAAATAGTGGTCTTGGAGGGGGTCTGGCCTGTCATCCTCACCTCATTCAGCTGTTTGTCAGTTTGTGAATCAAGTGTGTAACAAGCTCAGGAACTGAGTGGCCCTGGCAGAACCCAAAATGGGCATCGCTGAGCAGTTGCTTGACAGCACTGTTGATGACACCTTCCATCACGTCACTGCTGAGCGAATGTGGACTGACGGAGGGCAATTGTCTGAGTTGGATCTACCCTGCTTTTTTGTGTTGGAACATCCCTGAGCAATGTTCCACAAAGTCGGTAGGTGCCAGTGCTGGAGCAGTACTTGTCTTGGTGGGCAGCAAGTTCTGGAGCACAGCCAACAGTATTATTGCCAGAATATTGGCAGGGCCCATACCTTTACACTGCTTATCCATTTCTTGATCTGATTTGAAATGAGTTTTCAACCAAGTTGATTCATATCTGTGATGTGAGGGACCAATGGAGAAGGCTCATCCACTTGGCACTGCTGGCTGAGAATCGCTGCTAATGCTGTCCTCTTATCTGTTGCATGAATGTGTGAGACCCTTCCATCGTTAAGGGTGGGGATATCTGTGATGCTTCCTCCAGTGAGTTGTTTAATTGTCCATCACTATTCTTGACTAGGTGTGGCAGAACTGCAGAAATCAGATCTAATCTGTTGGTTATGGGATCACTTAGTTCTATTTGGTGTTGCTTGTGGTGTTTGGCATGCAGGTTTGGTAGCTGCACCAGGTTGGCACCTCATTTTTAGGTATGCCTGGTACTGCTCCTGGCATGCCCTCCTGCATTCACCATTGAACCAGGGTTGATTCCCCTGGCTTGATGTTAATGGTTGAGTGGTGGATATCAGGCCATGAGATTTCAGATTGGGCTGGAGTACAGTTCTGCTGCTGTTGTTGGCCCACAGTGAGGCGGAAGTTGCAGGGTCAAGAGGGCTGATTTTGTGGTTGTATTTGCTTGTGCATTGGTCGATGTAATGTGGTCCATCTAGTTTCATTCCTTTGTTGAAACTGTGCAGTGATTAATACAATGAGTGACTTGATGGTCCACTGTCGGGTTTCTTTCCCTCAAGGACATTGTCAATAGCAGAAAAACATCCCCAGTGGTTCCATGGCAAACAGTAGATTCTTCATTCCAGTTAATTTTTTCTTGACTTCAGAGCCACCCTCTACCAATTTGGGATTCAAACCTGAACTTCAGTTGTATATTTTAATATTCTTGATAAATACGACAGGTTTGTTCACTTATTTTTAGAATCACTATCACAGGTTTTGTTTATTGTTTTGGAAATAAAAACAATGTCCATTATCCTGTCTCCTCCATCCTCCCCTCCAACAACAAGAGTGAGGAGCACATGGAGTTTCTCTGTCAATAACATTGAGACAATCCGATCAGCTGCCTCTGCTTCTTTCCTCCCTCTCCACGAGCCCACCAAGCCATTCTGCCTCACAAGGATGCTCCTCATGTAAGTCCTAAACTTGCATTTCCTAGAGTCCCTTGTCAAGCCTTATTTGAGGTCATCTTGGCCATTTACCCTAGTGTAGCTAAATCATGGACATTCCAAATCTCTGTCTCATCCTCCTGCTTGTCACCGTCATTTCCGCCCGCACCTCCCCCCCACCCCCCGCCTTGCAATTCACAGATATTGTTCCTTGTTCTGTCTGTCTGTCTTTTCTGGTTATGTCCTTCTCTCCCATTCTGCTAAAACCTAATATTTGACCTCACCCTCATTGGAAAATCCTGCTCGATCTCCACTCTCCCTTTCTGAATTCATTGTATTTGGTGTCCCTCCAGGATCTATCCTTAGTCCGTCCTGTTTCTCACCTACATACTGCCACGAGGTAACATCGCCCAAAAGCACTGTGTTAGGTTTCACATGTACACTGACAATGTCCAGCTCTCCCTTCCCATCTTCCGTCTCCATTTCTCCACTATTACTCAGTTATCAATCTGCTTACCACGCTTCGATTAGCTGCAATTCACTCCAATGAAACACCGCAATTGTTAAACCCATTGCCTTCAGTTGCTATTCCAAATTCATTTCCCTTACTGCTGTGCCCCTCCCTCTCACTGGGAAGTGTCTACACTCTTCATAATATTGCTTTCATATCTGACCCCAAGGTGTCCTTCTGATCAGACATCTACACAATCACAAACACCAGGAATTCCAATCTCTAAAATGCTGCTTGTCTCCTTCTCACCCCAGCTTCATTGCGACTGAAACCCTAACCTGTGTCAGTGTTGCCTTTAACTTAACAAATCTGAAACAGAACCCTTGATTCCGCGACTGACCCAGAATCTGGTTCAAGACACATCCTCTCCATATTTATCCTGTCAAACCTCGACAGCATTCTGTATGTTTCAGAGATCATCTCTCATTCTTCCAAAGTCCAGTGAGTAGATTCCCAACTTATTCAGCCTTTGCTTACAGGATAATCCCTTCAAAACAGGGATCATCCCAATGGATCTTCTCTGAAATGCCTCCAATAAACTGCTCTATTTCATGAACTAAAGTGACCAAATCTGTTCACGTTACTCCAGATGTGGTCTCACTTGCCATTTGTTTAGTTGCCCTAAGGTATATGCACCAAACTCTGAAATTGCAAACTCTTTGAAATAAGGGACAGCATTCCATTCCCTTTCCTGATTCCATGTTGTAACTGTGTGCTCGCTTTCTGTGTTTCCTGCTCATTTTCCCCCAGTCCCTTTGTGGTGCAGCTTTCTACAGTTTATCCCAAGTTATACTCTATTTGCCAACTAGTTGCCCAGGTTTCCTGTGCATATTTATCTCTAAACTGTTTATAATCCTTTTGGAACTTTCCTGTTATGCCTTTTCTAGGAGATTTCCCCCCTCATTATTCGAAACATGTACTGTGAGCACTGGGCAGTGGGAAGCATGCTCAGTTGCTATCTTTCAGGGATACTCTGTTTCATGACTGAGAGGAGCTTGCTGCCCATTGGTCAGAATGGAGACAACTTGCCCATCAAGGTGCATGAGCCTTTCACACCCCATGTCTTATTGAGGAGGCACAGCGGCAGAATGGAAGGAAAGAAAAGGAAGCAAATCCTGCTCTCCACATCTCACTGAATCTTGGGACATTCTGTCTCATGTTCAGTCACATGAAGTCCCAAGGTGGAAACTCATCAATACCCACATAGATTTGCCCTTGAAGTTCCTGCTAACCTCCGCCAGGGGTAATGTGTACAGTCCTCCTGTGCCAGGAGGAGGGGATTGTATGTGTTTCAAACTTGAACTGACAGTGACGGATTTTATAAACTTGTATTACAGGCAGATATTCAGATGGAAATCTCAGTCATTATAACGCCAAACTCTGACAGAATTACTCAATACATCAGGACCTGGATATTCATATTGTGTGAGAGTATTGTGTTCCAGATCAATACCATTTGCTGAATAAAAGATCTCCTTTGAATCAAACCATCCTCTCAATAGATCTTCCCAAATCTTCAACATGTGTCCTGTAACCCTTGTATAATGAGCTGATGGGTCTAAGGTTTATTATTACAACGTGTAACTTTTGTAAACCGCTTTGTCACAGCTCTCCAAATTTCCTTTGCTACAAGGAGAACTCCTCAGTTTCCCCAAACCCCTGATTCCCCAATGTCTGTTTTCTCTCTATAAGGTACACATCAGGATTGTGTTGGAACATTCTCCACTTGCCTGCATCAGTGCACCCCCCCACCCCCCCAACAATATTAAAGAAAGTGAACATCCTCCAGGGTAAAGCACTGTACCTGAGTGGTTTCCCGTCCACCACCTTCAGCATTCCCTTTCCCCACCCTCGAGGCACAGTGGCATCACTGTAAAAGATCAAGTCAGCATTGTCCTACCCGACCATAGGACTGCTCACTCATTAGAGAGAGATGTCTAGTAGTGGTTAACCTGAATATTACCACAGCACATGCAAGGGGAGAGGTTGAAAAGGAGAGTCCATTAATTGCGGATGGTTATTCTTGATGTGTATTAGCAACACACATGTCACGTGAACAATTAATGTTAAAAAAGCCCCACAAATTCTGCAACTAAAATCCCCCATTCCTTGAACCATCCTGGTAAATCTCCTGTGCCCCCTGTCAGGGACCCTGCCATCCTTCCCAATGTGTGGGCGATCTGTGGTGCGCACAGACCCAGCATCTCTGAACCCTGTGGGTGATAGCATAAAACAACAGTTGCACTAAACCTCACTGTCTGGAAGAGAGTGAGAGACAGAAATCCCGAAGGCATTTAAAATCTATTTAGGATCACACGTGCAAGGCCAAGACTAACAGGTCTATGGCCTCTGTGCTGGAAAATGGGATTAAAATAGTTAGCTGGGAGATTTCTTTACAGCATAAACCCAATGGACCACAAAACCGTTTTCTGTCATGTAGACCACAGATGCGTAATATAGGAATATGACAAGCCACAAATAGAAACCGGGTCAGAGAAGGTGATATTAGAATAGATGATACGTGATTGATTAATGTTTTTTGGAGGAAATGTGACAGAGGTTAAGTGGGACATTGTGGAGCTCTGGGTGCAGGAATCTGAAATAAAAATGGGTTATCCTGAAGGCTGGAATGAAAGAAAGGCACATCACAGAGATTTGAGAGGGTGGACAAGATTAAAGATACAAAGTGTGTTGAGACTGGAGGAGATTAGAGGTTGGAGGATGTTGCAGAGATTTTGAGATGTCTTTGATACAGAGATAGTGATAGTTCTGAGGCTAGAGATGAATTATAGAGATAAGGATGAGTTGTTAGCTTTCCCAACCCGACCTCTTCACTGATAATGATTGTTTCTCTGTCCTCATCTGCCATTGCCTCCATAGGCCTGCGACAATGAGAGTACACAGATAGTATGTTCCTGTTAAGGCCAAGGCTGGGAGGCATCGAGAATGCTGCATGACCTGAGAAATTGAGGCTCTGGTCAAGAAAATGAAGGAAGGATATGGCAGGTGCAGACCCCTCTGTGTTTGTGTGAATCCATAGAGGATGATAAGAGAAGTAGGAGTATACTCGCAGAAAACCAGAAGGCAAAAAAGGGGACATGAGATAGCTTTGGGAAATAGGTTTAAGGAGAATCCAAAGAGATTCTACAAATACACTAAAGAGAAAAGAATAACTAGGCAGAGAATAGCCACCCTCAAAGATCAACAAGACTGTCTATGGAACAGCAGGAGGTGGGAGAGATTTTAAGTATTTGATGTCAGATTTTAATGAAAGGGGATATGAAAGTTAGAGAAGTTGGAGAAATAAATAGTGATAACTTGGCAAGTGTACATATTACAGAGGAGGTGGTACTGGATGTCTTAAAATGCATAAAGGTGGATAAATCCCTGAATCTGATCAGGTGTATCCCAGAACTTTGTGGGTAATTAGGGAAGCTTTTGCCGGGCCCCTCGCTGCGATATTTGTATCATCGATCGCCACAGGTGAGGTGCTGGAAGACTGGCGCCATTATTTGAGAAAGGTGGTAAGGAAAAGCCAGGGAACTATAGACCGGTGAGCCTGAAGTCAGTGGCAGAGAAGTTGTTGGAGGGGATTCTTAGGGACAGGATTTACGTGTCATTGGAAAAACAAGAAATGATTCGGGAGAGTCAGCATGGCTTTTCTTTTGAAATCAGTAACTTGGACTTGAGAAAGACACAAGGTTTCACATAACACACTGGTTAGCAGGTTCAGTACCATAGAATTCTGGCGGAACTAGCTGTTTGAATACGGAATTGGCTGGAAGGTCAACGAGTCAGAGATGGACAGCACAGAAACAGAGACCTGTCGGTCCAACCAGTACATGCTGATCAGATATCCCAATGTAATCTAGTCCCACCTGTCAGCACCCGGCCCATATCCTTCCTATTCATATACACATGAAGATGTCTTTTAAATGTTGCAATCGTAATGGCCTCCACCACTTCCTCTGGCAGCTCATTCCATACACGTCCCACCCTCTGTGTGAAAACGTTGCCTCTCAAGTCTCTTTAAAGTCTTTCCCCTCATACCATAAACCTATGTCCTCTAGTGCTGGAATCCCCGACGCCAGGGAAAATACTTTGTCTATTTATCCTATCCATGCACCTCAGGTTTTCATATACATCGATAAGATCACCTCTCAGCCTCCGACGCTGCAGGGAAAACAGCCCCAGTCAATTCAACCTCTATTCAACCCCCAGCCTAGCTCAAATCCTCCAACCATGGCAACATTCTTGTAAATCTTTTCTGAACCCTTTCAAGTTTCACAACATCCTTCCAATAGGAGGGTGACCAGATTTGTACGCAACATTCCAAAAGTGGCCTAACCAATGTCCTGTACAGCTGCAACATGATCTCATAACTCCTGTACTCAATACTTAGTCCGATAAAGGCAAGCATTCCAAATGCCGCCTTCACTATCCTATCTACCTGCACTCCAAGGTCTCTTTGTTCAGTAACACTCCTCAGGACCTTACCATTAAGTGTATAAGTCCTACTAAAATTTGTTTTCCCAAAATGCCACTCCTCAGCCCATTCACCCATCTGACCGAGATCCCATTGTACTCTGAGGTAATCTTTTTCACTGTCCACTACACCTCCAGTTTTGGTGTCAACTCACTAACTTTACCTCCTATGTTCACATTCTAAGTCATTGATATAAATGACGAAAGGTAGTGGATCCAGCAGTGATCCTTGTAACACTCCATTCGTCACAGGCCTCCAGTCTGAAAAGCGACCCTCCATCACCACCCTCTGTCTTCTGCCTTTGAGCCAGTTCTGTATCCAAATGGTTAGATCTCCCTGTATGCCATGAGCTCTAACCTTGCTGAGCAGTCAGTGTCATAGTGCAGGATGCTTTTTGGACTGGAAGCCTGTGATGAGCAATATGCTGTCAGGCTGGGTGCTGGGTCCACTGCTTTTTGCCATTTATATAAATGATTTCTATGTGAATATCGGAGCTATGGTTAGTAGGTTTACAATAGACACCAAAATTGGAGGTGCAGTGGATAGCAAAGTTACCTGAAAGTACAATGAGACTCCGATCAAATGGGCTGAGGAGTGGCAGATGCAGTTTAATTTAGATATATGTGAGGTTCTGCATTTTGGAAAAGCAAATCAAGGCAGGACTTCTACACTTAATGGGAAGGTCCTAGGGAGTGTTGCTGAACAAAGAGATCTTGGAGTGCAGGTTCATAATTCCTTGATAGTGGAATCATAGATAGGCAGGGTAATGAAGAAAGTGTTTGGTGTACGTGCCTTTATTGGTCTGTGCATTGAGTACAGGAGTTGTGACGTCATTTTGCGGCTGTACAGGACATTCCTTCAGCCACTTCTGGAATTCTGCTTTCAGTCCTGGTCTCCCCGCTATTGGAATGATATTGTGAAACTTGAAAGGATTCAGAAAAGATGCAAAGATGTTTCCAGGGTTGAGGGATTGAGCTATAGGGAGAGGCTGAATAGACTGAGGCTGTTTTCACTGGAGAATCGGATGCTGAGAGGTGACCATAGAGGTTGATAAAATCATTAAGGGCAAACAGCCAGGGTCTTATTCCTGTTTAGGTGAGTCCAAGACTAGAAAGCACAGGCATGAGGGAAAAGATTGAAAAGGGATATTAGGGGCAAAGTTTCAAGCTGAACGTAGTATGTGTATGGAATGAGCTGCCAGAGAAAGTGTGGAGGCTGGTACAGTTACAACATTGAAAAGGCATCTAATTGGATATGTGATTGGGAAAGGTTTCCAAGGCTATGGGCCAAGGGCTGGCATATGGGACGAGATTAATTTAGGATATCTGGTCGGCATGGACAAGTTGAACTGAAGGGTCTGTTTCTGTGCTGTACATCTCTATGATGCTAATAAATTAAAATTAAGATAGGTTTCTCTTTTATGGAGAGTTACCAGAAGGCCAGACAATTCTCCTTAGAGCTGAGAAGGTTAAGCAGTGATTTTGACCAGGAGTTGATTTGTTTCCAGGGTATTTCATTTACAGAGAGACAGAGTGAGAAATTTTTAACGTCACAATTTTTAGTAACTATTTTCAGGTGACTGGCAAATAATGCAAAGAAAAATGTCAAGATTTTTTTACTCAGTAAGTTCTGAGCATCTGGAACAGTTTGACCAACAGCTGGATGCAGATTCAGTAGCTATTGTCAAAACAATTTTGAAATTTAACATTTTTAAGGAAGGATTTGGAGGGCTATGTCCAAATGGGAGGTGAGTTGTGATAGACTGGCACCATCTCCAGAGGAAGAGAGTACAGCCCCAATGGGCTGAATAGCCTCCAGTCCCTGTGCTCTGTGATACTGACCCATTCACTGTGAATGATGAAGCTCATCGCAGGGCAGAGCCGTAGAGATGTACAGCATGAAAATAAACCCTTTGGTTAAACTGGTCCATGCTGACCAGATATCCCAACCTAATCTAGACCCATTTGCCAACACTTGGCACATATCACTCTACACCCTTCCTATTCATATTACCATCCAGATGCCAAATCGTTTAATTGTACCAACATCCTCCACTTCCTGACAGAAGATTCCATACACGCACCAACCTCAGTGGGGAAAAATATTGTCCCTCAGATCCATTTTAAATTCTTCCCCTCTCATCTTAAACCTATGCCCTCTCATTCTCGACTCCCCGACCCCAGGGAAATGACCTTGTCTATTTATCCTACCCATTGCCCCTCATGGTTTTATAAACCTCTATGAGGTCACCCCTCAGCCTCTGATGCACCTGGGAGGATCCCACCACTCGGGTCACAATGGGGCCTGGCTGATTGACACAGCTTCAAACCAATAGGAGAGTTGGCATGATCCTCCAGCCAATGGGAGTGAATGAGGGGTGGGTCCAGCAGGCCAACACATGACCATCAGCTTTGCAGGTGCAGTGTCACTGTGAGGGGGGACTGAATGTGAAGGAGTGGGAGAGACAGCAGATACTGGGAGAGAGATGGAGTTAGTGTGGACTGAGAAGGTTGATAAACACTGTTTCAGTCTGCTGGACCTGAATTAGATACTCCGGGTAAATTAGAACCACAAGAACTTCGGATGCTGTAAATCACACACAACAACCAGAAGGTACTGGAAAAGCTCAGCAGATCTGGCAGCATCTGTGAAAAGAAATCAGTTCGCATTTTCGATCCAGTGATGCTTCCTCAGGAACTGATGTTACTGAGAAAAAAAGAGTCTGTTTTTACGCAGAAGGTAGGGATTAAGGAGTAAATGATAAGTGGGGATAGAGTCCAAAGAGAGAGATAGGAGCAGTTGGACAGAGGAGTGAATAACGATCGGACGGGGGGAGGGTGAAGAGCTGTTTATGGGGACTGTTAGTGGCTAACCATAGGTAGTGTGTAATGGCAGGCTACGTAATAACAAGGCCTGGTATGTGGGGTAGGGGGCAAAGACACTAGGACGTGGGAGAGTTCAGGACCTAAAATTATTGAATTTGATGTTGAAGCCAGAGGGTTGCAGGGTTCCCGATTGGGAGATGAGGTGTTGTTCTTCCAGTTAGTGTTAAAATGTGGCGCTGGAAAAGCACAGCAGGTCAGGCAGCATCCAAGGAGCAGGAGAATTGATGTATTGGGCATGTCAGCACTTCATCAGAAATGTGGGTGGGGGAATACGGCTGAGAGATAAATAGGGAGGGGTGTTTGGGGTTGGGGGAAGCGAGCTAGGGAGGCAATAGGTGGTTGTAGATGGAGGGTAGTGGTGAGAGGGTGGAATGGATAATTGGAAAGGAAGATAGACAGGTGGGACTGTTCAAGAGGCCAGTGCCGAGTTGGAGGGTTGAATCTGAGATAAGGTGGGGGGTGGGGGATGGGAGATGAGGAAACCTTCATGCTGTGTGGTTGAAACTTCCCAAGATGGAAGATCAGGTGTTCTTCCTCCAGGTGCCGGGTGGCTCGGATTTGGGGATGGAGGACTTGCATGTCCTTGGCAGCGTGGTGACGGAGGGGGTGGGGGGGAAACCGAAGTGGTCGACTACAGGGCGGTGGGGTTGGTTGGTGCATGTGTCCCAGAAATGTTCCATGGAATATTCCACAATTTGGCGTCCTGAGAGCAAGGGACACAATCGGTGAGGTGTTTGAGTGAGCAGGGAAATCTCTGCTGGATGTGGGAGGATCCAGTGGTGCCTTGGATGGAGTTAAAGGGAAGGTGTGGGCACAGGTTTTCCACCTCTTGCAGTGGCAAGCGAAGGTGCTTAGAGTGGAGTGTGGGTTGGTGGGGAGTGTGGATCTAACGTGGAAGTCACAGAAGGTATGGTCTCTGTGGAATGCTGAAAGGGGTGGGGAGGGAAATATATCTCAGGTGGTTGGATCTGATGGTGGAAAGAGCAGAGGATGATGCGTTGTATCTGGGTGGAAGGTGAGGATGGTGGGATTCCATCTTTGTTGCATTTGAAGGGGTGGGGTTCAAGGGCAGTGGTGTGGGAAGTGGAGGAGATACACTGGAGGGCATTGTTGACCACATGGGAGGGGAAATTGCAGTCCTTGAAATAGGAAGCCATTTGGTATGTTCTGAAGTGTTCTTCCAGCTTGCATCAAACTTCACTGGAACACTGCAGTAAGCATGAGACAGAGATGTTGGACAGGGAACAGTCTTGTGTGTTAATGAGCAGGCAACTGGAAGCTCAGGGTCTTTTTTGCAGCACAATGTAGATCATCAGCCACCATTTCCACCACCGCCACTGAGATGCGAGAAGGTTCCTGTCTCCTCCATTAACAGCTTTCCACCTTCCCACTCCTTTGTCTTTCCAAATGTTCCTGTGTCTCTTTGGGCTCTGTCCCCACCTATTATTTACTCTTTAACCCCTGTCTCCTGTAGTCCAAAGATCTGTAGGTTCGGTGAATTGGCCCAGCTAAGGTTCCCATAGGGTTCAGGGATGTGTATTAGTTCGGGGGAAATGGAGAGTAATAGAGTAGGAGAATGGGTCTGGGTGGGATAAACTTCGGAGGGTGGGTGTGGAATCGTTGGGCCAAAGGGCCTGTTTCCTGAAGGGATTCTAATTTTCCCAGCTGTCATCGGTTCTGAGGAAGGGTCACTGGACCCATGATGACCCATGGTGTGTGTAGGAGGCGGAAAGGGGAAAGTGGCAGCAGAAACCAGATGAAATGTATCAGTGTAGACTGGGAGGGTTTAGTTACACTCTGGGCAGGTAGTTAGTCTGAATTAGAAACTCTTGGTCCCACGTTTGCAGCAAAGGGGAAGATGGCTTGGGCCTCAGGTAGTGAGAAGTCCTGGGTTATGGCCACCATCTTTATTTGGGGCAAGGTACAGCAAGGAGCATGCACGGGTCCTCTTCCTGGGTGGGGGCGGGGTGATTTGAAGAGGAGCATTTACACATCAAACACATACCAAGAGAAGTGTTTGTCTTCACTATTTATCTTGCACTGACTGAGCTTTGTTTTGTGAATTCATTTTATAGGATATTAATTGAGGATAATTGAGACTGGGATCTCAATAAACAAGTTTCTCCAGATAGCAGAGTCCTCAGGATCTGAATATCATTGGGATTTAACTGTGGAACGAGAAAGGTTTGTCTGTTCTGTCTGTGGGAAAATATATCTTCAATATTTTTGTCAAGCCAAAAGCAGAACGATGTTCAAGTTCATGGTTGGATCACCCTTGGGGTATGTGTTCAATTCTTGGCCCTCTAGCTGTGGAAGGAGGTATTGGCCTGAGAGAGAGCACAGATTTATCCAAATTACACCTCGTCTTTTTGCAGGAGCTGTCAGATTTAGTCTCACTCATCCACTTTATAATGTTAATCTGTAAACTCCCGACTTCCAATTCTCTGCAAATTTCTCGTGGACTCAAATTCCAGCACCATTTCAGGTGGAACGTTCCAGATTCTGACAACTGTCTGTTCATTCAGAAACTGCTGAAGTCCATTTTGACTCTGGGGTTACAAAGGGCTGAATTGAAAGATGCAATGCTGGTCTGAGCTCCCATTGAGGTGCATTGGAACAGTACAGGAGGCTGAGGGAAGTGTAGGTGTGAGCAGACAATGAAAATGACAGGGCTGCACTGTGAGGGCTGCTTGCCTCCATGAGAGTGTTTTGGAGTTGGGTGTAAATAGTGAGGTGAGACAGGGAGAAGGTGAAGCTGAAACTCCGTTTTAGTTCAGGCCTTTCAGAAATTCACAGTCCCAATGGGAATAGCCAATTTGTTAGTGATACCTGTGGAGTATTTAAGTTTTTAAAGTGTGACATATCAGCTTAAGTAAAGATTTTTTTTTGTTATTATAATGGACATGTTTGAAGTGAAGGAAGGTTACTCACTCATTTAAATTCTCTTAATGGGAGTAACTAGATGAATGTAGAGACGTTGTGACAGGAGCCCTCAGACCTGTGGTGTGCTCCTCTTGTACAATGTGGGAAATAAGGGCCGCTTCCAGTGTCCCTGACGGCTATGTGTGCAGGAAGGGTTCCCATCTGCAGTTACTGGGAAACTGCTTTTCAAAGCTGGAGCTGTGAGTGGACTCACTGTGGAGCATCTGCAATACTGAGAATGTTATGGACAGCACGTTTAGTGAGTTAGTCACACTGCAGGTGAGGGTTACACAGGCAGAAAGGGAATGGGTGAACATCAGATCGAGTAAAAGGCTCAGGAAGTGAGTACAGGAGTCCCCCGTTGTTATCCCCTTCTCATACAGATACTGTATACCGCTTGGGATTCTGTAAGGGCGGGAATGGGTGGGGTGGCTTCTCGGGAAATCAGCATCAGCCAGGTTCATGACACCACAGAGAGCTCTGCTGATCAGAACAAGAGGACTGACAGTGGCAGGGTTATAATGACAGGGGATTCAATAATCAGGGGTACAGCCTGGCACTTCTGTGCCCACAGACATGAATCCAGGATGGGATGTAATCTCCCTGGTGCCAAGATCCATGATATCATGGAGTGGCTGCAGGACGTTCTGGAGCTGGAGGGTAAACAGCCCGTGGTGGTGCAACACACAGATACCAACGACATCGCTAAACAGAGGGATGAGGGCCTGAAAGCTGGACATAGGGAGAGCAGAGATACATTAAAATGTAGCTCCTGAAATGTAATAATGTCAGACTTACTCCCAGTGCCATGTGCTAATGAGAGCAGGAATGAGAAGGTAGATCAGCTGGATGTGTGGCTGGGGAAATGGTGTACCACAGAAGGGTTATGATTCATCAGGCACTGGGACCGTTTCGGGGACGGACCTGTACCAGCCTGACCGGTTACCCCGGGCAGAGCTGAGACACATCCGTTGGGACTTTTGCCAGTTCTATTGGTGAGTTTGTAACTAGTCTGTCAGGGGAATAGGAACTAAAGTGTAGGCTTAGATGGGTCAGATTCAGGACAGGGAATGGGAGGTAGAATATTAGTGATTTTTAGATTAGATTAGATTACTTGCAGTGTGGAAACAGGCCCTTCGGCCCAACAAGTCCACACCGCCCCGCCGAAGCGTAACCCACCCATACCCCTACATCTACATCTACCCATTACCTAACACTACGGGCAATTTAGCATGGCCAATTCACCTGACCTGCACATCTTTGTGACTGTGGGAGGAAACTGGAGCACCCGGAGGAAACCCACGCAGACACAGGGAGAACGTGCAAACTCCACACAATCAGTCACCTAAGGCGAGAATTGAACACGGGTCTCTGGTGCTGTGAGGCAGCAGTGCTAACCACTGTGCCGCCCACTAATGTAGTTAGCGGCTCAGAAAGCCAAAGGAAAGGAGGATTAAACGAAGATTGAGTCCCTCTTCATCCATCAGTCCTGACATCCCAGGAAGGTGAGTCAACAAAATCTGGAGCTTTGTACATGTCGATGACTCTGTGCTTCAGCAAAATGGTGGAAATCTGCAATAAAAACAAAAAGCGCTGGAGATCCTCAGCAAGTCTATCAGCATCTGAAATGGTGACAGATGCAGGAAACATTGCAGCTTTGAAGTGTTTAGATGATCACACCAAGCACTACAATATTGGTTACATGCTGAGTGCCAGAACGTGGGACTAGCATAAATAGGTGCTTGATGACCAGCATGAATACGATGGGGCTGGAAAGGTGACTTTTCGGGTCAGGGCTATTTATCAAGACTGACAAAGGGTCCTGACCCAAAACATCAACCTTCCTTCTCCTCTGATGCTGCCTGACCTGCTGCACCTCCCCAGGTCCACTTTGTACAGACTCTGACTTCCAGCATCTGCAGTCCTTAACTATCTTCACATCCCAGGACTCATCTGGTGATCCTCCTTTACACTCTCTCAATAACCAGGAGAGCCTTCCTTGGAAAAGGGGAACAAAGGTGTATACAGTACTCCAGGTGTGGTCTCACCAAGGCCCTTCCAGAAAGGGATCCCTGTCCCCATCTTATCCATAATGGTCATCAAGCACACGGGCCTGGTGTGATCATTTCAACACTTCTTCAAGGCTGCAATGTTTCCTGCATCTGTCACCATTTCAGATGGGGCCAGACCTGCTGAGGATCCCCAGTGCATTGTTTTCTCTGCTGTCGAGTGTTGAAAGGGGGGATTTGCAGTTGAGAAATTCAAATTGAACTTCATGTTACTGGATCCGTGCCGATCTGAATATCATTGGCCTTTTCATCTGGAAGGAAAGGTTTGCATTCTGTCCCTGGGCGAATATTTCAAATCTCAGTGTGACAAAAAGTACTGAGACAGTGAAGTCCATGTTAGCGTGCGGACTTGGTTTTTGAAAGTCTAAAACAATCATGGCACATTTCCCTGGAACAGTCAAGCCACAGATTGGTTTTGTATGAGGACAATTAGCCATGAAACCAGAAAGACCAAAGGATTCCTGCATCATGGAAAAAGCTATAAAAATGGGATTGTTGTAATGGAGTGAATTATTGATTGTAATCCAATGGATTGTAATCCATTGGTGTTGTCACATCGGTTCCAGCGCCGTAGGGAAACACGGGAAATGTGATGAATGCAGTGTCAGTTTAAGTTATTCAACTGGAAAGGTGAAGAAGAAATTTACAAGGATGATGCCAGGACTCAGGGGTCTGAGTTACAGGGAGAGGTTGGACAAGCGAGGACTTTTTTGTTTAGAGCAGAGGAAACTGCGGGGGAATATTTTATAGAAGTGTATAAGACCATGAGAGGCATGGGTAAGGTGAATGCACTCGGTCTTTTTCCCAGGGACTCAAGGATTGGAGGGCATCAGGTTAAAGTTAGAGGAGAAAGAATACATGGGAACCTGAGGGGCAACTGTTCTACACAAAGGTGGTATGTATATGGAATGAGCTGCCAGTGGAAGTGGTTGAGGTGGGTATATTAACAACACGTAAAAGACATTTGGACAAATACATGATAGGAAAGTTTCAGAAGCAGATGGGCTAAGTGCAGGGATATGGGGTTAGCGTGGATGGACATTCTGATCGGCATGGGCCAGTTTGGGCCAAAGGGCCTGTCTCTGCTGTAGGATTCTATAACTCTCAGTGCATTTGCTCTTTCTCCCCCTAACTCTGGTATCCTGGGATGTATTCCATTGGGGCAAGGAGACTTGTTTACCTTTAGCTCCATTAGCTTGCCCAGCTCTAACTCTTTCACGATAATGGTTATTATCTAGGTCCTCACCCTCCTTTAGTCTCCTTATCAATCACTGGCATGTCCTTTGTATCCTCCACTGTGAAGACTGACTGCTGTGTACTCATATTCCTGAACCCTGCTGGATAGGAATAACTGGGCACAGAACTCTGAGAGGTCTTCTTTGAGTCTTTATTGATGAGACACGGCAGTTACCTGGATAGTGTACATGCAGAACACCTCCAGGCAGCATCAGGTAACTCCCCACCTGTCCGATGTGCCGCTCCCATTCTTAAACCTTTGTGGTTTGGGACTTTGAATAGAGACTGTCTCTCAGTATTCTCTCCATGGCAACGGCAGTTAGAAAGTCGAGTGGTTAAACCACACACCCCTCCCCCACGCCCCCGTGGCTCCCTCAAGTACCTGACAGGTGCTTCAGTTTCCGTGGGGCTGTCTATCGGGATGGTGATGTGGAGCAGCCGGGGTTGGGGTGGGGTGGACAAAGTTAAAAACCACACATCACCAGGTTATAGTCCAACAGGTTTATTTGGAAGTACAAGCTTTTGGGGTGTGCTGTGATTTTTAACTTGATCAGGATTATCTATGGTAACAGTTAAGTGCTTCAGCAATTACAGAGGCCATCTGTTCCCCACACAATAGGTTCCCCTCTAGCAGGGTAAACTGCTATTCTGTCCTTGGGGATAGTTACTCACCACTTTTCTCCCCCAATCCCATCTCGCTTTCTGTTGATCTTTAAAGTTTTTCCAATCTCCGAATTTATCCTTGGTCTTTGACAGTTTGTATGCCTTCTCCTTCAATTTGATAGACTCCCTTATTTCCTTAGACATGGCAGATTACTCCTTTTCCTACAGTCCTTCCTTTTCACTGATATATACTTTTGCTGAGAAATTTGAAAAATTACTTTGATGTTCCTCCACTGTCTGTCAACTGTACCACAGGAAAGTCTTTGCTTCCAGTCTGCATTCGCCAACTCCTGCCTCCTCCTATTGTAGTCTCCTTTGTTAAAGCACAGTATCTTGGGATTGGATTTAATCTTCCCGCTTTCCATCTGTGTTCTAAATTCAACCAGATTAATGACAAGTCTTTTTATCAGATTACGAGGGGAGGCAATGTTTCCTGGGTGTTTTGGGTTCATTGTCAGTGACCTTGGCTTTGTAATAAAGTGCAGGATAGATATTCACAACAGAGTATTCTGGATGCTGTGAATGTACTACACAGTCTAAAACCATAAATCACTGTCACCCCTCAGTTTAAAATTGCAAAATCATTATCTCCTACACGCTTCCTCATTACCTAACTTTGAACGCTAATCCACCTGACTATCCTGCTCTTTCTGAAAATCTCCTTTGGTGAAGATGGTGAGTTTTGGATTCATCTTTCTGTTATTACCGTAGGAAGATAAGCACTGGGCACAGGAGAGGCAATGCAGCCCTTCGAACCAGCTCCACCATTTAATACGGTGATGATTGAGCTCACCTCGGTCTCAGCTGGATTTTTCCGCCTGCTCTCTCTCACGGTTCAACTCATTGCAAATTCAACATCTGTATCTCTTCATTAAATTGGCTCATTGTCCTGGCATCCACCGCATTTTGAATAGGAAATTCCACAGATTCACAACACATTGAGATAGGTACATTCTTCTTCATGAGAATAGAACAGAGTCCCTATAGTGCAGAAACAGGGTATTCATCCATTGATTCCACACCAACCCTATGATGAGCATCCCATTCAGACCCACTCGTTCCCTGTAACCCTGCATTTCCCGTGGCTAATTGCCTAACCAGCACATGCATGGACCCTATGAGCAATTTGGCATGACCAATCCACCTAACCTGCACATCTTTGGACTGTGGGAGGAAACTGGAGCACCGAACAAAACCATACAGACGTGGGGAGAATGTGTAAACTCCACAAAGTTGCCTAATGCTGGAATCAAACCCGGGTCCCTGACACTATGAGGCAGCAGTGTTAGCCACTGAGCCACCTCTGCTTAAAACCTGGTGCCCATTATTAACCTCCCCACCCCGCAATTGGCTGAATGTATATTCCTTACGTCAGAAGTCCGGGTGTCTAAGTGGATGTCTCGGTAAATCCCCGTGACAGCCCACATGTCCTGTGTGTCTGAATAGATATCCTATACACAACACCCTCCAGCCCACACTTTCTCTCACTTTCCAGGGACAGGTCTCCAGAGACTTCATGGGGACTACAAATCCCACAGTCCCTGAGGCAGGGACCACACGTGTGTGAGGAAACCCACCACTGTACATGTACAGAATGTGGGCGGGTTTTGGAGCATGTTCTTTGGGTAACTAGCGGAAACCATTTCACACTGTGATTGGCAGGAGAAGGGATGCATCTGCCGATGGTATTGATCAGTTTTGGGGGGATCAAAGTGTCACTACGCCTAGATGGGACCAAGTTCCATTCGCAACTTGTCATAACACTGGGAATTGACCAATGGGAAACAAGGAAGAATCTGACCCATTTTCCCAGACTGAAGGTTCCTCTTCTGTCCAGGATCTGCCACCTCCCTTTCTGTTTCCGTCTGTTTCATTCTGCTGTTACATTATTGACTTGCAGCAAATGAAGGGAAAGGAAGTGAACCCAGAAAGGGTGCAGAGTCTAACCAGAGACGAGAAGTGGTGCCATGGATCTGTTTATCAGTAACTCCATGAGAATGTAGAGCGTGTACATTAGTGGGGAGCAGAGTCAGAACGGTGGGAGAGAGTAAGTGGGCTGGAGGGTTACAGCTTTGGGAGAAGAAAGGGGAAAAAGATATTCCAGAGAAACTAGAATTGTCTGTTCTGAATTTCTAACCTGTACATATTCTTTTATACAGGGTGCTAGATAGTGAAGATTTGCAGACTGAAATCTCAAAATCATGTGCAGATTGTGATTAAGTTAACCAGCATTTGAAGAACCAAAGATGGAGAATCACTCGGCCAAAATCCTGCAACACTCTCCCTCCCAGCATTGTCGGTCTATCTGCGCCAAATGGACTGTGAATGGTACAAGACAGCAGCTCCCTACCATCTTCTCAAGGGTAACTAGAGATGGGGAATAAATGCTGGCTGAGACCGTGATGCCCATATCCTGGAAATGGGTTCTATCTCTAGTTGCTGAACCCCAGTTGATGTTCCTGCAGGATGATGAGGGACGCTGAGTGCATCCTCCAGGAGGCAGCACCATCACATTACCCCTGCCTACACCCACACAGTAACACCACAACGTCACTGGAACAAAAGGCAGTGAAGCCAAAGGAGGGCTTAGATATAGTTCTTCAAGGTAAAGTCATGAAAGGGGATTGGAACACAGCAGGAACAGGAGACTGAGCTGGATGGTCAGCTGTTTCCCCTTGAATGATGGAGCAGGATTGAAAGGCTGAATGGTCTCCTGCTGCTATCTCCCAGGTATGTATATAACCATGGAGCCCGGGTAGGAAGAAGGGGGCAGGGATTCTCCAGGAGATTGCACTTCCACAACAGTTTTCAGTGAGGGATGGTTTGATGGATTTTATTTAACATTTATCTTTAACACAAGGTTTCTAAATATTGGTTTTAAAATGTTGTAAGAGCTTTTTGCACCGCAAGTAAAATTAAAGAAAATAAATTGAACTGTTTGAATATAACAGTTTAAAGCTTTCAACCTCCTGTAAAACAAAATCCTGTCTATTCCCAGACACCATCACTTTCCAGCTACTCAAACTCCAGGGAAATATTCCCTCCCTGTCTGAACCTTTGGTTTGATTTAACTGCTTTTCAGTTGTCATTCTGTGAGGTGTGAAGCGTTCTTTTTCCCCATTTCTCTGACCCAGAAATGTGAGCACAGCAACCGTCCCACCATCAAAATCATTATTACGCCATTTTGCTTTTGGTTAACCTATAATCTCCAGCAGTGCAAAAGTGAGGACCACAGATGCTGGAAAACAGAGCCTAGGTTAGAGTGGTGCTGGAAAAGGGCTCTCGCCAAAACATTGATTTTCCAGCTCCTCGGATCCTGCCTGACCTGCTATGCTTTTCCAGCACCACTGTAGTCGAGACATATAATCACCAGCAGTAAACCATTTGTGTAACCAATTGAATATTTCCAAACAAAGCCTATTACGGGTCAAGCAAACCATTACAAGTGACAGAGTGAGAAGGGACTAAATCAAAGTAGAGTTGTGGGGAGGGGGCAGCGGTGGAGATAAAGCACTGTATCCCCTACGGTGCCCACATCTATCTAAAGGCATTGAGAGCATTGATCCACACTACATGCTCCTTCTCCAAGGACATCCTGCTGTGTAGCCTTAGAATAAAATCATAGAATAAAATCCCTACAGTGTGGGAGGAGAGCATTGGCCCATCAGACCCCACCGACCATCCGAAGAACATCACGCCCAGAGCACTCTAACACAGTAACACTGCATTCCCCACGGCTGATCCACCTAGTCTGCACAATCCTGGACACTGTGAACAATTTAGCACGACTGATCCACCTGACCTGCACATCTTTGGACTGTGGGAGGAAACCAGAGCATCTGAAGGGGACCCACACTATCGTGGGGAGAATGTGGGACCTCCACACGGGCCGTTGGACAAGGCTGGACTCCAACCTTGTACCTGATGCTGTGAAGCAGCCGTGCTATAATCCCAATTTAAATCAAAACAGATGATCCCTGTTTATTGTCACATTGCTGTTTGTGGAGACTTACTGCCCAGAGAGACATCCTGAGGTTCAGAAAGTGGCAATGTAAGTTCAATCACCTCCAGCCCAGTTAATGTGGTTAACAACAACAACATCAATACTCCAACAGTGTCATCATGTACAAGGTCCACTCCTGACTCTGATGGACAGTAACATCAGAATCAGAGTCCTGCAGTCCACATGGAGCAGGGGGATGACCACTTCCCTGTGAGCACTCACTAGGCTCTCAATCGTGTTGAAGACACAGCAAATCCCTTGTCACACAGAGGGGTGAACAGCTCCTACCCAGTGTGAACACGCTGGGGTGTCAGGGGGTGAGATGAATCACTGAATCCTCTCTCACACACTGATCATCTGAATGGTCTCTCCCCCGTGTGTGGGCTCACTGGGGACTTCACAGGTGCTGCATTTGAGTGAATCTCCCCTCACACTGGGAACAAGTGAATGATCTTTCCCCAGAGTGAGCTCGCTGGTGTTTAAGCAGATCAGAAGACTGAGTGAATCCTTTCCCACACACTGAGCAGGTGAAGGGTCTAAATCCACTGTGCTATCTCTGGTGACTCAGCAGATTGTAAGATCGAGTAAATCCCTTCCCATACGTGGGGCAGGTGACGGGCCTCTCCGCAGTGTGACTGTGTCGGTGGGTGTCCCACTGGGAGGGGTAAGTGAATTCCTAATTCTGATTGAGTACGTCCTCCTGTTTTCTCGTTTGTTATTGACAATCTCATTCCCCTCGCACCAGAGCCTGTTCCAGTGTTACAGAAACAACAGAATGGTCAGCTACAGCTGGTCACCTGACTGATCACTGGACACTAACGGTTCACTCGAAACAGATGCTGCCAGACCTACTGAAGTTTTCCAGCAATTTCTGATTTTGTTTCTGATGTCCCAGAGTTTGCAGATGTTTAGTTTTCCAATACTCATCTTGTGTGTTTCAGAGGAGTTTATTGATGAAATTAGAGAGGTTTGAAAGTTGTACGTTAGGTCACACATCAGCTATCATCATCATGAATGGTAGAGCAGAGTTGAGGGGCTGAATGGCCTCCTCCTGTTCCAATGAAAGTTACCCATCGGCAGCTTTTGACAACAGATATTACTCACTACCCTCAGGCCACAGGATTGTTCACACACAGTAGTGACCATCCTTAGTCCAAGGATTGTTCACACACAGTATTCAGTGCACAGGATAGTTCACACACTGTACTGACCATTCTCAGGTCACAAGATTATTCTCCCATAGTAGTGACCATTCTCTGTCCACATGATTATTAAATCACAGTATTGACCATCCTCTGGCCACGGGATTATTCCCACACAGCATTGACCATTCTCAGGCCAACAGGATTATTCCTATACATTATTGACCATTCTAAAGCCACAGGATTATTCACACACAGTATTGACAATCCTCAGGCCACAGGATTATTCACACAGTGTATTGAACATTCTCAATTCACAGGATTATTCGCACACAGTATTGAGCACCATACGGCCAGAGTATTAATGAACACACTGTCTTGGTCATTTACACGTCACAGGATTATTACCATGCAGTATTGACTATTCTCAGGCCACAGCAATATTCACACACAGTATTGACCATTCACAGGGCACAGGATTATTCACACACAGCATTGACTAGCACACGGCCACAGGATTAATGAACACACTGTCTTGACCATTTACAGGTCACAAGATTATTCCCACACAGTATTGACCATCATCAAGCCACGGGATTGTTCACACACAGTATTGATCATCCTCAGGCCACAGGATTATTTACACACAATATTGACAGTATCCAGGCCACAGGATTATTCACACGCTGTATTCACAATCCTCAGGCCACAGGATTATTCACACGCTGTATTCACAATCCTCAGGCCACAGGATTATTCGCAGACTGTATTGAACATCCTCAGGCCACTGGATTATCCACACACAGTACTGACCATCCGCAGTACACACAAGTATTCACACACAATACTCAATAGTCCCAGCCCACAGCATTATTCACACACAGTCTTGATTGGAACACGGCCACAGGATTAATGAACACACTAACTTAACCATTTACATGGTCACAGAATTACTTTCACACAATATTGAC
Source organism: Chiloscyllium punctatum (assembly GCF_047496795.1). Taxonomy (NCBI): domain Eukaryota; kingdom Metazoa; phylum Chordata; class Chondrichthyes; order Orectolobiformes; family Hemiscylliidae; genus Chiloscyllium; species Chiloscyllium punctatum. Next base: position 128,347 of record NW_027309819.1, read on the forward strand.
TATCTTCAAGCCACAGGATTGTTCACACACAGTATTGAACATTCTGAGACCACAGGAGCATTCACACACTATATTGACCATTCTCAGGCCACAGGATTATTTACACACAATATTGACCATCTTCACACTGCAGGATTATTCACACACTCTATTGAACATCCTCAGGCCACAGGATTATTCACACATAGTATTGAGCATCATACGACCACAGGATTAATGAACACACTGTCTTGATCATTTACAGGTCACAGAAATATTCGCACCCAGTATTGACCATCCTCAAGCCACAGGATTGTTCACACTCAGTATTAACTGTCCTCAGACCAAAGGAGTATTCACACAGTATTGACTATCCTCAGGCCACAGGATTATTAACACACAGTATTGCCCATTCTCAGGCCACAGGAGTAGTCACACACAGTATTGACCATCCCCTCAGGGCACATGATTATATTTACATGGTATTGACCATCATCAGGCTACAGGAATATTCACTCACAATATTGACAATTCTCAAATTACAGGATTGTTCACACACAGTATTGAAGATTCACAGGCCAGAGCATTATGCATACATGGTATTGACCATTCACTGTCCAAAGGATTATTCACACACAGTATTGACCATTCTCAAGCCAAAGGTTATTCACACACAGTACTGACGATTCACAGGCCACAGGATTATTCCCATACATTATTGACTATTCTAAGGTCACAGGATTATTCACACACAGTATGGCTGTCCTCAGGCAACATAATCTTTCACACACAACGTATGGACCATTCTCAGGCCACAAGATTATTCACTCACTGTATTAAACATCCTCAAGCAGCAGGATATTTAACACACACACACACAGTATTGACTATCCTTCGGCCCAACGGTTATTCCCACACAGTATTGAATATTCTCAGTCCACAGGATTATTCACACACAGTATTGACCACTATACGGCCACAGGATTAATGAACGCATTGTCTTGATGATTTGCACGTCACAGGATTATTTTCACGCAGTATTGACGATTCTCAGGCCACAGGAATATTCACACATAGTATTGACCATTCACTGGGCACAGGATTATTCACATACAGTATTGACTAGCACACGGCCACAGGATTAATGAACACTCGGTCTTCAACTTTTGCAGGTCACAGGATTGTTCCAACATAGAATTGACAATCCTCAGGCTAGATGATTATTCACACACAGTATTGACCAGCCGACGGCCACAGGATTAATGAACACACTGTTTTGATCATTTTCAGGTCACAGGATTATTCCCACACAGGACTATCCTCAAGGAACAGGAATATTTACACAAAGTATCTCCATCCTCAGGCCATGGATCATTCACACTCAGTATTGACAATCCTGAAGCCACAGGATTTTTCCTACACGGTATTGACCATTCTCAGGCCACAGGATTATTCACACGGTACTGAACGACCTCAGGCAACACGATTGTTCACTTATAGTATTGACCATCTGCAGGCCAAGGGTTATACACACACAGTACTGATAATTCACAGCCCATAGCATTATTGACTGCCCTCAGGCCACATTATTATTCACGCAAAGTATTGACCATCCTCCGTCCAGAGGATTACTCACATACAGTATTGATCATCCTCAGATCAACGGTTATTCAAACACAATATTGACCATCCTAAGGCCATTAGATCATTCACACACTGTATTGACCAACCTGAGGCCACAGGATAAATGAACACATTCTCTTTACCAATTAACAGGTCACAGGATCTGGAAAATCCCAGTCTCCATTCCTGACCTGTGCTGCCTCATCTCTCTGGAGTGGAGAATTCTGTTGGCTCATGATCTGGAGTATCTGCAAGAGTGAGTGACACTGACAGAGGCAGCAATTAGACACATACAGTGAGGGATACCACATGGAGAAATACTGACTGATATCACCAGAGTTCAGGATCAAATAATTGTGCGGGAAGAAAGGGTTTTGATTCATGTTGCACTGCGAAATACAACCTGTGAGCAGGCGAAGTGATGGCCAAGTGGCATTATTGTGTGACAATTTATCCAGAAACTCAGCAAGTGTTCTCTGGACATAGGTTCAAGTCCCACCATTGCAAATGATTGAACGTGAAGTAAATGCTTAAAACAAAAGTAATTAAAAACCTGTAAGTGAGTATTAAACAATTGCTGATGTTAAGAAAAATCCATCAGGTGCATTCATGTCTTTAGTGAAGTAATCTAAGATGGGACTGGGATATCACAGGTATTACAGAAACAACAGCTGAGGGAGGGACAGGACAGGCAGCTCAATGTTCCAGGGGACAGATGCTGCAGGAAGGACAGAAGGGGAGCTGAGAGAGGAGGAGAGCTGCTGGTTCTGATGGGGTGAAACATCACAGCAGGACTGAGAGAGGATATTCCTGCAGGATCGCCCAGTGACGCTGTGTTCGTGGAATTAATCAATAACAATGGGTCTTCCCTTTCCTCTGATTGGTCTACAGACCCCGGGAGCCCCGCCCTCCTGCACCTTGACCTTCTCAAGATGGCGGCCCTCAGGCCCGCGCTCCCTCTTCCCTCAAACAAATGGCGGCCGTGACCCTGGGCCCCTTCCCTGATCAGAGACCGCCGCCTCCTTACCCGGGCCTGGAGGGACTTTTCCGAGTTTTTTTTAACCTTTATCCGGGATTTGTGAATTCTCTCCGCTCCTTTCGCCCGGCGAGGCTCCCACACACCGGCTCAGAGCGCCGCTTTCTGAAGCCGATCGCAGCCGCTGCCGGAGAAAGTAGCTCCATGTCTCTCTCTCTCTGTGCCCTTACCAATGTGACACTGCGCATGCTCTGCATAGAAACCAAACTGCGCGTGCGTCTGAGGTTATCAGTGAGTTTATAGAGAATATTCATATCTGCACAGACTGATGGGTCAAATATTAGTCATTAACAATGGCTTTGTCGAGTTATAATCATGGAGATGTATAACATGCAAATTGTCTGGTCCAAATCAACCATACCGGCCAGGTATGTAAATCACCAACTGTTCTTGGATTTTGAAAAGAAGTTTCTTACTCGAGTTATGCAAATCGATTGGAAATATGTACGTTATCAGATTTACATTTCAACTACAGTATTTTTTAAAATCTCACATTGATTTATGAGAGACGTTTAATGCTCCACTATGTCGTTAGAATGATCAATCCTGCAAAATAGTTTGCTCTCTGACCAATCTTGAAGCGTTCACTCCCGAGAATTCTTTGGCCCCTCTCCTCACTCACTCTGGTTAAAGGACCGGCCGCTACTCGGTCCTCCTGTTCCGCCCCTTCCTCCCAATTGCAGAGTTGATTCAGGCGTGACTTAGCAGGCAAGGGACAAAGGAAGTTTGAGTCGATGTTTTGTGACGCGGTGAAAATATCCAGAATCTTGAACGAGAGGCCTGGGTTCAATTCACAGCTTGTGCAGATGTATGTAATAACAACTTTAGCAGGTTCATTAGGAAAACTAAGGGAAGTCAGAAAGAGAGTGAAAACAAGAGAAAATGCATGCAATGTGATGTGGCTTTCAATGCTCAGATGATTTGACTCTTTACCAAGCGTTTCAGGGTCCCAGTACAGACTGTTGCATTGCTCTTCGTGCACAGCCAGATACCACGATTGTGGGGGCAAAATGTTGTGGTGGGATATAGAGATGCTTTTCTGGAAGGCGCTCGGTTTTTGTGGTGAAAACAGTTGAGAAGGAGTCGGGTTTTTTATGCAGATACCTGTCTCCCTCCTGTTGCAGCCTCTTATTATTGCCCTGACTTTACCTCGTACATGGAGAAAGTAAGGACTGCAGATGCTGGAGATCAGAGCTGAAAAATATGTTGCTGGAAAAGCACAGCAGGTCCTTCCACATCCTTCCCGAAATATGGGCATCAGAACTGCACACAATATTCCAAATATGGCCGCACCAGTTTTTTGTATAGTTGCAGCATGATATTGTGGTTCCAGAACTCAATCCATCTACGAATGAAACCTAACACACTGTATGCCACCTTAACTGTACACCTGGGTGGCAACTTTCAGGCATCTATGTACATGGACTCCAACATCCCTCTGCACATCTACATTACCATGAATGATTCCATTGACCCAGTACTCTGCCTTCCTGTTATTCTTCACAACGTGCATCGCCTCACATTTAGCTGCATTGAACTCCATTTGCCACCCTTCAGCCCAATTCTGCAGTTTATCCAAGTCCCCCTGCAATCTGTAATATTCTTCCACATTGTCCACTACTCCACTGACTTTCGTGTCATCTGCAAATTTACCAATCCATCCACCTATGCCTGCGTCTAAGACTTTTATAAAAAATTACAAACAGCAGTGATCCCAAAACAGACCCTTGTGGCACACCACTAATAACCGCACTGGTGGCTGATTATTTTCCATCATCCACCACTCGCTGCCTTCTTTCAGAAAGCCAGTTTCTAATCCAAACTGCTAAATCACACTCAATTCCATGTCGCTGCATTTTATCTAAGAGCCTACCATTTGGAACCTTATCAAAGGCTTTACAGAATTCCATGTATACCACGTCAACTGCCCTACCCTCATCTATATGCTTGGTCACCATCTCAAAAATACTCAATGAAGTTTGTGAGACACGACCTGCCCTTGACAAAACCATATTGACGATCTGAAATCATATTGTTGTTTGCCAGATGATTACAAATATTGTCTCTTGTAATCCTTTCCAAAACCTTTCCTACAACAGAAGTAAGGCTCGCTGGTATATAATTACCTGGGTCATCTCTACTGCCCTTCTTGATCAAGGGCATAACATTTGCAATCATCCAGTCCCCTGGTACTGAACTTGTAGGCAATGATGACTCAATATCAAAGCCGAAGTATTTGCTATCTTCCCCCTAGCTTCCCAGAAAATCCATGGATAAATCCCATCCAGCCCAGGGGAATTGTCTACTTTCAATCCTTCTAGAATTGATAACACCTGTTCATAACTAACCTCGATCCTTTCTCATCTAACATCTTCTACCTCATTATTGTCTGCAATATTCTCATTTTCCTGAGTGAAAACCAATGAGAAATATTCGTTTAGCACCTCTCCAATTTCCACATTGTCCACACTCAACTTCCCACTTCTGTCTTTGATTGGCCCTATTCCTACCCTATCCTTTATTCCTCAATTATCTGTAGAAAGCTTTAGGGTTCTCCTTTATTCTACTCGCTAAAGACTGCTCGTGTCCTCTCTTTGCTCTTCTTAACTCTCTTTAAATCCTTCCTAGCTGATCTGTAAGTCTCCATCACCTCATCTGTACCATTTGCCTCATCAACACATAAGCCTCCTACTTCTACTTAACAAGAGATGCAATTTCTGTGGTAAATCACGGTTCCCTGACCTTATCACTTCCTCCCTGCCTGACAGGGACATACCTATCAAGGACACGCAATATCTGTTCCTTAAACCAGCTCCACATTTCCATTGTCTGCATCCACTGCATTTCACTACCCCATTCTATGCATCCTAATTCTTGCTGAATTGCATTATAATTGCCACTGCCCCATCGATAATTCCTCACCTGTGGCATGTACCTATCACTTTCCATCGCTAAACTAAACATAACTGAATTCTAATTACTGTCTCCAAAGTGCTCACCTACAACTAAATCAAACACATAGTCCGGTTCATGACCAAGCGCCAGATCCAATGTGGCGTCCGCTCTTGTCGGCCCTTCGACATACTGTGTCAGGAAACCCTCCTGTACACGTTGGACAAAAACTGATCCATCCGATATACTAGAGTTATAGCATTTTCAGTCAATGTTTGGGAAGTTAAAGTCCCCCATAATGACCACCATGTTACTTTCACTCCTACCCAGAGTAATTTTGCTAATCCTCCCTTCCCCCTCTCTGGAACTCTGCAGCAGCCTATAAAAAAATCCGAGCAATGTGACCTCCCCTCTCCTGTTTCTAACCTCAGCCCACACTACTTCAGTAGAGAAGTCCTCATCAAAAGTTCCCTCAGCCACCGTTATAGTATTCTTGACTAATATGACATGCACGGGCCCATTGCGGTGCTTCAAACTCCATGAAGCAGCCGTACTCTCTAGGACAGACAGACTCAGTCCAGAACCTCCTCTGTCCTTAAGACCTTATGCACTGCCTGCACTCCTCGTTTTCCCATTTGCACGTTCCTTTTCCAACCCACCCCAACTTCATCACTCCGCAATTGGAACTGTCAAGGACAGAAATCTGTGGAATACCCTCCCTAACCTTCTCTATCCTCCGTTAAGATGTATTTTAAAATCATTCTCTTGAATCAATGTTTTGATCATCCATGAAGCACCGTAGGAGATTTGGTATTGTGAAAGATTCCATACAATGCAAGTAGTTGTTGTTATTGCCATACGTTAGGAGAAACAGGAATGATGCTTTCAAAATGTTAACAAGAAAGTCACTGATAGGCGCAGTGTGTAGGCCAAATAATAACGTCACGTTGGGATGGGCAATAAACAAAGAAATAACTAAAGCCTGTAAAAATGGCATGTCTATTACCATGGGTGATTTGACTCTACATGTAGATTGGTCGAACCAGCTCAGTCAGGGTAGCCGTGAGGAGTTCATTAAGTGTATCCATGATAGTTTTTTTGAACAGCATGAAATGGAACTGACAAGGAGCAATCTATCCAAGATCTGGCCCCTGTGCAATGAGACAGGAATAATTAATGACCTCAGTGTTAGGGATCCTCTTGGGAAGAAGTGATCACTGTATGGTTGAAGTTAGAGTACATATGGAGAGTGTAAAGATAAAATCTAATACCTTGGTCCTGTGCTTGAACATGGGGAACTAAAATAGAATGAGGGAGAACCTGATAAAGTAGACTGAAAACAAAGATTTTATGGTGGGACAGTTGATGAGCAGTGAAAGATTTTCAAAGTCATTTTAGGAAGTGCTCAGCAAAGGCATATTCCAGTGAAAAGGAAGGACTGTAAGAAAAGGCGGTGTACAAAAGATAGGGAATTCTACACCAGTTAGTTTATTCTCTGTAGTTGGAAAGATGCTTTGGTCTATTATCAAGGAAGAAATAGCAGGGAATCTCGATAGAAATTGTTCCATTGGGCAGACAGAGCATGGAATCATGGAATGTCTGGATTTCCAAAAGGCCTTCAACAAGGTGCCACGCAAGTGGCTGTTGCATTATATAAGGGTGCATGGGATAGAGTATTAGCATGGATAGAAGATTGGTTGACTAACAGGAAGCAAAGAGTGGGGATAAATAAACCTTATTCTGGCTGGCAATCAGTAGCTAGTAGTGTGCCTCAGGGATCAGTGTTGGGACTGCAATTATTTAGAATTGATACAGATGATTTGGAGTTGGGGACCACATGTAGGGTGTCAAAGTTTGCATATGACACTAAGATGAATAACAGAACAAAGTGTGTGGAGGACTGTGAAACTTTGCAGAGGAACAGAGATACAGTGAGTGAGTGGGCAATGGTTTGGCAAGTGGAATATTATGTTCATAAATGTAAAGTCATACTCTTTGGTTGGAGTAATATTAGTAAAAAGATTATTACTTGAATTTTTTAAAAATGCATAATTTGCTATGCAGAGGCACCTGAACATCCTTCTGTAGGAGGGTTGGTCACCAGGTACAACAATCAATTCAGAAGACAAATAGAATATTGTCCTTCATTGCTGATGGGATTGTGGTTAAAAGCAGAGGTGGGCTATAGTGGGTGCTGGTGAGCCCACACCTGGAGTACTGCATGTAGTTTTTATCTCCTTTCTTGCTCAAGGATGTACTGGCACTAGAGGGGGTGCAGAGGAGGTTAACTATGTTGACTCCGGAGGTGAGGGGTTTGGCTGAACAGAGACTGAGTAGATTGGGATTATATTCATTGGAATTCAGAAGAATGGAAAGATATAAAATAATGAATGCAATGGATAAAATAGAAGTAGAGAGGATGTTTCCACTGGCAGACGAAGCTAGGACAAGAGGGCATCACCTCAAGATTAGAGGCAGCAAATTTAGGACTGAATTGAGAAGGGACTTCTTGACCTCTATGGAATGCATTGCCCAGGGAAGTAGTTGATGCTAGTTCAATGAACGTTTTTAAAGCTAAGTTAGTTTTTTTAAAAAAAAAAAATTAATTAAGGAATACGGTAAGAACGTGGGTAAATGGTTCTGCACCCATAAAATGATCAGCCATGATCTTATTGAATGGTAGGGCAGGATGGCCTTCTCCTTTTCCTTGATCTTTTGTTTTTATATTATGCATGCCTCCATCACTCGTGACTTGAAGGTGCTGGTGTTGGATTAGGATGGACAAAATTAAAATTCACAGAACACTAGGTGATAGTCCAACAGGTTTATTTCGAAGCACTAATTTGCCTGTCGTTCATCAGTTGGTTGAGTGATTTTTAACTTTGTCCCTCACTCTTGTAACTGAGAAACAGCAACAAAAGCCACGAAGCAGTGCGCAAGCTCCAGCCAACAGTTGTTATTGTGGACAATGAAGAAGGTTATCTCAGAATACAGTGGGATACTGATCAGATGGGCCAGTGGGCTGAGGAGTGGCAGATAGGATTTAATTTAGATAGATTAGGTGAGTACATCTGGTTAACATCGACAGGTTGGACCCAAGAAGTGATTGATGTCAGCGGTGGACCAATGCCTAGGCAGGGGCGGAGCTGGAGGACCTGGCGGGGCAGTTGGTCCTCCGACCAATCAGTGAATGAGGGGGGACGAGACTTTCCTGGGGCGCGGATGTTCAGAGTGTGTGTGCGCGGAGAGCTGTCGGTAAGGAAAGAAATAAACAGCAGGAAGCGGGAGGGAAATGGTGTTGGTATGGTCTGAGAGGTTTTACAATCATTTGGTACACATCGGAAAATACAAATTTGAAACTTTTGCAGCAAACGGGAATATGCCTCGTTGAGTAATCGGCCCGAGTGAGCGCCGCCATCTTTATTCGGGGCAATGATTCACTGGACACGTGCGCGGCCGCCATCTTTGTAGGGGGCAAAGTTCAGAGGGATGTATGTACAGCCTTCCCTGGTAAAAAGAGTCATAGGGCAGGATTTACACAGAGCACATTCAAACCCAGAGAAATGGACTTTTTTTTCTGGATTTATTTAGTCATTCATTTAAATGATTTGGATGTGAATAGAGGCCGTATAGTTAGTAAGTTTGCAGGTGACGCCAAAATTGGAGGTATTGTGGACAACGAAGGAGGTTATCTCAGAGTACAGTGGGATATTGATCAGATGGGCCAATGGGCTGAGGAGTGGCAAAAAGAATTTAATTTAGGTAGATTAGGTTAGGATATCTGGTTGGCATAGGTTGGACCGAAAAAGCCTGTTTCTGTGCTAGACATCTTTGACTTTGGGATCATAAAAGTGAACTCTGCTCTGGTTCTTCTCTGGGTTCTCTGATGTCCACTTGTTCAGTATCTAGCTTCCTCAGTCTCATGGGCATATTTTTGCTCTGTATAGTATTTTACTATTACTTTCACAGCTGTTTTGTAAATGAATTGAAAAATGTAGAGCTGGAAAAACACAGCAGGCCAGGCAGCATCCGAGGAGCAGGAGAATCAATGTTTTGGGCATAAGCCCTTCTTCAGGAATGCAAATGAATTGTCCACTGCTGCCCGGCTCCTGACCATATGCTGTTCCATTATCAGGTTATTTTTTCCACAATATCTTTGACAGTCAGGAATTCTTTTTTCCAATAAGCGAGTGCATTTTCCTTCCATTTCTGACAGTCAAATTCTGCCCCATTCCCATTCCCTGTGATCCATGTTGCACTCCCTGAAACATCAACTCTGTATTTCTCCTTCCACAGAAACCAGTGATCAATCCCAAAGCCTTGTTGCCTGTGGAGAGGGTGATGTTTGACTGCCTTGTACTGCTGCAGTTTGTGTGGTGAAGGTGGTTGGGTAAGAGACACTACAGATTACTTACTCAGTGATATTGAAGAGTGGAAGATATCTGTACAAATCATCATGGTTTTAATTTCACAAAAATATTATTGAGAACTTTTGACGTAAGGCTACAGATGGAGAATATTGTGTCCAGTGGCCACAACCATTGCCAAATAAGCAGTTTTTCAAGAATGCCTTAAAGGAAGAAAGTAGATCTTAGAGGGTTAGAGTGGGTATTCCAGACCATGTTCCCTTGGAGTCTATAGAAACAGTCACACAGGTGAACTCAAAAATAAACACATCATTGAGAGTCTGAACTAAAATGAGCTATTGAGATATGAAAGGGTGTGTGGTGCAGGGAGATAGGAATGATTACACCCAGGAATTAATTCAAAGGTGCGAAAGTAAATTGTTGTTGCTTATTGATCTTTTGATTGATCAGCAAGTTTTGGTACAAGTGAGCACTTCGGCAGTCGAGTTTTCAATATTCTTGAGATTATCGGGAGGGTGAATGTGGGATGCTGGCCAGGAGTGGATTTAGATAATGAAATCTAGAGTTAACAAAAGGAATGAATGAGAGTTTCAGTAAATGAGCTGAGACACTGGTGAGGCCAGGTGATATCACTGAAGTCGAAATAGTGGACTTGGAGTGGGGCTGGCCTGTCATCCTCACCTCATTCAGCTGTTTGTCAGTTTGTGAATCAAGTGTGTAACAAGCTTAGGAACTGAGTGTCCCTGGCAGAATCCAAACTGGGCATCGAAGAACAGGTTATTGCTGAGCAGCTGCGTGACAGCACTGTTGATGACACCTTCCATCACTTCACTGCTGAGTGAGTGTGGACTGATGGAGGGGAATTGGCTGAGTTGGATCTGCCCTGTGTTTTTGTGTTGGAACATCCCTGAGCAATGTTCCACAAAGTCGGTAGGTGCCAGTGCTGGAGCAGTACTTGCCTTGGTGGGCAGCAAGTTCTGAAGCACAGCCATCAGTACTATTGCCAGAATATTGGCAGGGCCCCTAGCCTTTACACTACTTATCCATTTCTTGATCTGATTTGACATGAGTTTTAAACCAAGTCGATTCATATCTGTGATGTCAGGGACCAATGGAGAAGGCTCATCCACTTGGCACTGCTGGCTGAAAATTGCTGCAAATGCTGTCCTCTTATCTGTGGAATGGTGTGTGAGACCCCTCCATCAGTAAGGGTGGGATATCTGTGATTCTGTAATTGTCCATCTCCATTCCTGACGAGGTGTGGCAGAACTGCAGAACTCAGATCTAATCCATTGTTTATGGAATCACTTAGTTCTATGTGGTGTTGTTTTTGCTGCTTGTAGCTGCACCAGGTTGGCACCTCATTTTTGGCATGCCCTCCTGCATTCACTATTGAACCAGGATTGATTCCCCTGGCTTGATGTTAATGGTTGAGTGGGGGATATACCAGGCCATGAGATTTCAGATTGGACTGGAGTACAGTTCTACTGCTCTTGTTGGCCCAGAGTGAGGCAGAGGTTGCAGGGACAAGAGGGCTGATTTTGTGGTTGTATTTGCTGGTGCATTGGTAGATGTAATGTGGTCCATCCAGTTTCATTCCTTTTAGATTAGATTAGATTACATAGTGTGGAAATAGGCCCTGCGGCCCAACAAGTCCACATCGACCCACCGAAGTGCAACCCATCCAGAATTGAACCCGGGTCTCTGGCACTGTGAGGCACCAGTGCAAACTACTGTGCCACTGTGCCACCATGCCGTCCTTTGTTGAGACTGTGCAGTGATTAATACAATGAGTGATTTGTTGGCCCATTGTCGGCTTTCTTTCCCTCAAGGACATTATCAATGGCAGAAAAAAACATCCTTAATGGTCCCATGGCAAACAGTTGATTCTTCATTCCAGTTTCTTTATTTTTCTTGACTTCAGAGCAACCCTCTACCAATTTGGGATTCAAACCTGAACTTCAGTTGTATATTTTAATATTCTTGATAAATGATAAATACGACAGGTTTGTTCACTTATTTTTAGAATCACTATCACAGGTTTTGTTTTTCATTATTTCGAAAACAATGTCCATTATCCTGTCTCCTCAATCCTCCCCTCCAACAACAAGAGTGAGGAGCACATGGAGTTTCTCTGTCAATAACATTGAGATAATCCGATCAGCTGCCTCTGCTTCTTTCCTCCCTCTCCACGAGCCCACCGAGCCATTCTGCCTCACAAGGATGCTCCTCATTTAAGTCCTAAACTTGCATTTCCTAGAGTCCCTTGTCAAGCTTTATTAGAGGTCATCTTAACAATTTACCCTAGAGTAGCTAAATTATGGACATTCCAAATCTCTCTCTCATCCTCCTGCTTGTCACTGCAAACCCCCCTCCCCTTGCAATTCACAGATATTGTTCCATGATCTGTCTGTTTTTTCTGGTTATGTCCTTCTCTCCCATTCTGCAACAAACTGATATCTGACCTCACCATCATTGGAAAATCCTGCTCCATCTCCACTCTCCCTTTCCTTTCTGAATTCCTTGTATTTGGTGTCCCTCCAGGATTTTTCCTTGGTCCGTCCTGTTTCTCACCTACACACTGCCAGGAGGTAACGTCGCCCAAAAGCACTGTGTTAGGTTTCACATGTACACTGACAATGTCCAGCTCTCCCTCCCCTTCATCCGTCTCCATTACTCCACTATTACTCAGTTATCAAACTGCTTACCATGCTTCGATGAGCTGCAATTCATTCCAATGAAACACTGAAATTGTTAAACCCATTGCCTTCAGTTGTTATTCCAAATACATTTTCCTTACTGCTGTGTACCTCCCTCTCACTGGGAAGTGTCTGAGGCAGAACTACATTATTCACAATATTGCTTTCATATCTGACCCCAAGGTGCCCTTCTGATCAGACATCTACATAATCACAAACACCAGGAATTCCAATCTCTAAAACGTTGCTTATCTCCTTCTCACCCCAGCTTCATTGCTACTGAATCCCTAACCTGTGTCAGTGTTGCCTTTAACTTGCCAAATCTGAAACAGAACCCTTGATTCCGCGACAGACCCAAAATCTGGTTCAAGACTCACCCGTAATAGGACACATCCTCTCCATATTTACCCTGTCAAACCTCGACAGATTCCTGTATGATTCAAAGACATCTCCTCTCAGTCTTCCAAAGTCCAGTGAGTAGATTCCCAACTTGTTCAGCCTTTGCTTACAGGATAATCCCTATAAAACAGGGATGATCCCAAAGGATCTTCTCTGAAATGCCTCCAATCAACTGCTCTATTTCGTTAACTAAAGTGACCAAATCTGTTCACGTTCCTCCAGTTGTGGTCTCACTCGCCATTTGTTTAGTTGCCCTAAGGTATACATTCCAAACTCTTATGTTGCAAATTCCTTGAAATAAGGGACAACATTCCATACCGCTTCCTGATTCCCTGTTGTAACTGTGTACTAGCTTTGTGTTTCCTGCTCATTTTATCCCAGTCCCTTTGTGGTGCAGCTTTCTACAGTTTATCCCAAGTTATACTCCATTTGCCAACTTGTTGCCCACTTTTCCTGTGAATATCTCTCTGTAAACTGTTTATAATTCTCTTGGAACATTCCTGTTATGCCTTGTCTTGATTTTCCCCCTCATTATTTGAAATATTTACTGTGAGCACTGGGCAGTGGGAATCATGCTCATTTGCTATCTTTTCAGGGATACTCTGTTTAATGACTGGGAGGAGCTTGCTGCCCCTTAGTGAGAATGGAGACAACTTGCCCATCGAGCTGCATGAGCCTTTCACACCCCCATGTCTTATTGATGAGGCTCCGCGGCAGCACGGAAGAACAAAAAGGAAGCAAATCCTTCTCTCCATATCTCACTGAATCTTGGAACATTCTGTCCCATATTCAGTCACATGAAGTCCCAAGGTGGAAACTCATAGAAACCCACATAGATTTGCCCCTGAATTGCCTGCTGACCTCCACCAGCGGTAATGTGTACAGTCCTCCTGGGCCAGGAGGAAGGGATTGTATGAGTTTCAAACTTGAACTGACAGTGACGGATTTTATAAACTTGTATTACAGGCAGATATTCAGATGGTAATCTCAGTCACTGTAACGCCAAACTGACAGAATTACTCAATACATCAGGACCTGGATATTCATATTGTGTGAGAGTATTGTGTTCCAGATCAATACCATTTGCTGCATAAAAGTTCTTCTTTGAAACAAACCATCCTCTCAATAGATCTTCCCAAATCTTCAACATGTGTTCTGTAACCCTTGTATAATGAGCTGACGGGTGTAAGATTTAATATTATAATGTGTAACTTTTGTAAACCGCTCTGTCACAGCTCCCCACAATTTTCTTTGCTACAAGGAGAATACTCTCAGTTTTTCTAAACCCCTGATTCCCCAATGTCTGTTTGCTCTCTATAAGGTACACATCAGGATTGTGTTGGAACATTCTCCACTTGCCTGCATCAGTGCACCCCCCCTCACCCAACAAGATTAAAGAAATTGAACATCCTCCAGGGTAAAGCACTGTACCTGAGTGGTTTCCCATCCACCACCTTCAGCATTCCCTCTCCCCATCCCCGAGGGACAGTGGCATCACTGTGTGAAAGATCAAGTCAGCATTGTCCTCCCAGACCATAGGACTGCTCTCTATTAGAGAGAGATGTCTGGTGGTGGTTAACCTGAAGGTTACCACAGTGCAGGCAAGGGGCTCGGTTGAAAAGGACAGTCTATTAATTGTGGATGGTTATTCTTGATGTGTATTAGCAACACACATGTCACATGAGTAATTAATGTTAAAAAAGCCCCACAAATTCTGCAACTAAAATCCCTCATTCCTTGAACCATCCTGGTAAATCTCCTGTGCCCCCTCTGAGGGACCCTGCCATCCTTCCTAATGTTTTGGGCGATCTCTGGTTCACACAGACCCAGCTGCTCTGTGTTCCTGTGGGTGATATCAAAGAGCAACGGTTTCACTAAACCTCACTGTCTGGAAGTGAGTGAGAGACAGAAATCCCGATGGCATTTCAGATGTATTTAGGAACACACTTGCAATGCCAAGGCTGACAGGTCTCTGGGCTCAGTGCTGGAATATGGGATTAAAATAGTTAGCTGGGAGATTTCTTTACAGCATAAACCCAATGGACCACAAAACCATTTTCTGTCATGTAGACCACAGACGCGTAATATAGGAATATGACAAGCCACAATAGAAACCAGGTCAGAGAAGGTGATATTAGAATAGGTGATACGGAATTGATTAATATTTTTTGCACGAAAATGTGGCAGAGGTTAAGCGGGACATTTTGGAGCTCAGGGTTCAGGAATCTGAAATAAAAATGGGTTATCCTGAACGTTGGAATTAAAGAAAGGCACATCACAGAAATTTGTGAGGGTGGACAAGATTAGAGATAGGGAGGGTGTTGAGACTGGAGGAGATTAGAGATTGGAAGATGTTGCATTGATTGAGATGTTTTTGATCCCAAAGATAGTGATAGTTCAGAGGCTAGAGAGGAATTACAGAGATAAGGATGAGTTGTTAACTTTCCCAACACTACCTCTTTACTGATAATGATTGTTTCTCTGTCATCATCTGCCATTGCCTCCATAGGCCTGCAGCAATGAGAATATGCAGATAGTAAGTTCCCGTTAAGGCCAAGGCTGGGAGGCGTCGACAATGCTGCGTGACCTGAGAAATTGGAGCTCTGATTAAGAAAATGAAGAAAGGATATGGTAGGTACAGACCATGGGGTTTGAGTGAGTCCCTAGAGGACTATAAGGGCAGTAGGAGTATATTCGCGGGAAACCAGGAGGCAGAAAAGAGGACATGAGACTCAACAGTCAACAAGACTGTCTATGGAACAGCAGGAGGAGGGAGAGATTCTGTAATTATTTCATGTCAGTTTTTACTGAAAGGTGATATAAAAGTTGAGATGTTGTAGAAATAAATAGTGATAAGTTGGCAAGTGTATATATTACAGAGGAGGAGGTACTGGATGTCTTAAAATGCATAAAGGTGGATAAATCCCTGGAATCTGATCAGGTGTATCCCAGAACTTTGTGGGTAAATAGGGAAGCTTTTGCTGGGCCCTCGCTGCAATATTTGTATCATCGATCGCCACAGGTGAGGTGCTGGAAGATGGGTGCCATTATTTGAGAAAGGTGGTAAGGAAAAGCCAGGGAACTATAGACCGGTGAGCCTGAAGTCAGTGGCAGAGAAGTTGTTGGAAGGGATTCTCCGGGACAGGATTTACATGTCATTGGAAAGGCAAGAAATGATTCGGGAGAGTCAGCATGGCTTTGTGCATTGAAATCATTAACTTGGACTTGAGAAAGACACAAGGTTTCACATAACACACTGGTTAGCAGCTTCAATACCATAGAATACTGGCGGAACTAGCTGTTTGAATACGGAATTGGCTGGAAGGTCAAAGAGTCAGAGATGGACAGCACAGAAACAGAGACCCGTCGGTCCAACCAGTACATGCTGATCAGATATCCCAATGCAATCTAGTCCCCCCTGTCAGCACCCGGCCCATATCCTTCCTATTCATATACACATGAAGATGTCTTTTAAATGTTGCAATCATAATGGCCACCACCACTTTCTCTGTCAGCTCATTCCATACACGTCCCACCCTCTGTGTGAAAACGTTGCCTCTCAAGTCTCTTTAAAGTCTTTCCCCTCTTACCATAAACCTATGCCCTCTAGTGCTGGGATCCCCCACGCCAGGGAAACGTCTTTGTCTATTTATCCTATCCATCCACCTCATGTTTTGATATACATCGATAAGATCACCTCTCAGCCTCCGACGCTGCAGGGAAAACTGCCCCAATCTATTCAACCTCTATTTAACCCCCCAGCCTAGCTCAAATCCTCCAACCCTGGCAACGTTCTTGTAAATCTTTCCTGAACCCTTTCAAGTTTCATAAAATCCTTCCAATAGGAGGGAGACCATATTTGTACGCAACGTTGCAAAAGTGGCCGAAACAATATCCTGCACAGCCACAACATGACCTCACAACTCCTGTACTCAATACTTTGTCCGATAAAGGAAAGCATACCAAATGCCGCCTTCACTATCCTATCTACCTGCATTCCAAGGTCTCTTTGTTCAGTAACACTCCTCAGGACCTTACCATTAAGTGTATAAGTCCTGCTAAGATTTGCTTTCCTAAAATGCCATTCCTCAGCCCATTCACCCATCTGATCAAGATCCCATTGTACTCTGAGGTAACCTTTTTCACTGTCCACTACACCTCCAGTTTTGGTGTCATCTCACTAACTAAATTTCCTATGTTCACATCCAAGTCATTGATATAAATGAAGAAAGGTAGTGGATCCAGCACTGAACCTTGTAACACTCTACTCGTCACAGGCCTCCAGTTTGAAAAGTGACCCTCCAACACCACCCTCTGTCTTCTGTCTTTGAGGCAGTTCTGTATCCAAATGGTTAGTTCTCCCTGTATTCCATGAGCTCTAACCTTGCTGAGCAGTCAGTGTCATAGTGGAGGGTACTTTTGGACTGGAAGCCTGTGATGAGCAATATGCTGTCAGGTTGGGTGTTGGGTCCACTGCTTTTTGCCATTTATATAAATAATTTCTATGTGAATATAGGAGCTATGGTTAGTAGGTTTACAATAGACACCAAAATTGGAGGTGCAATGGACAGCAAAGTTACCTGAGAGTACAATGAGACTCCGATCAAATGGGCTGAGGAGTGGCAGATTCAGTTTAATTTAGATAAATGTGAGGTTCTGCATTTTGGAAAAGCAAATCAAGGCAGGACTTCTACACTTAATGGGAAGGCCCTGGGGAGTGTTGCTGAAATAAGAGATCTTGGAGTGCAGGTTCATAGTTCCTTCAAAGTGGAACCATAGATAGGCAGGGTAGTGAAGTAAATGTTTGGTGTAATTGCCTTTACTGGTCAGTGCATTGAGTACAGGTGTTGTGACGTCATTTTGCGGCTGTACGGGACATTCATTCAGCCACTTCTGGAATTCTGCTTTCATTCCTGGTCTCCCTGCTATTGGAATGATATTGTGAAACTTGAAAGGATTCAGAAAAGATGCAAAGATGTTGCCAGGGTTGAGGGATTGAGCTTATAGGGAGAGGCTGAATAGACTGAGGCTGTTCTCACTGGAGAATCGGATGCTGAGAGGTGACGATAGAGATTGATAAAATCGTTAGGGGCATGGATAGTGTAAACAGCCAGGGTCTTATTCCTGTTTAGGTGAGTCCAAAACCAGAAAGCACAGGAGTGAGGGAAAAGATTGAAAAGGGATATTAGGGGCAAAGTTTCAAGCTGAACGTGGCACGTGTATGGAATGAGCTGCCAGAGAAAGTGTGGAGGCTGGTACAGTTAGAACATTTAAAAGCCATCTCACTGGATATGTGATTGGGAAAGGTTTCGAAGTCTATGGGCCAAGGGCTGGCATGTGGGACGAGATTAATTTAGGATATCTGGTCAGCATGGACAAGTTGGACTGAAGGGTCTGTTTCTGTGCTGTACATCTCTATGGCACTAATAACTTAAAATTAAGATAGGTTTCTCTTTTATGGAGAGTTAGCAGAAGGTCTGACAATTCTCCTTGGAGCTGAGAAGGTTAAGCAGTGATTTCGACCAGGAGTTGATTTGTTTCCAGGATATTTCATTTACAGAGAGACAGAGTGAGAAATTTTTAACGTCACAATTTTTAGTAACTATTTTCAGGTAACTGGCAAATAATGCAGAGGAAAAATGTGAAGATTATTTCACTCACTAAGTTCTTAGCATCTGGAACAGTTTAAAAGACAGCTGGATGCAGATACAGTAGTTATTGTCAAAACAAATTTGAAATGTAACTTTTTTAAGGAAGGATTTGGAGGGCTATGTCCAAATGGGAGGTGAGTTGGGATAGACTGGCACCATCTCCAGAGGGAGAGAGTACAGCCCCAATGGGCTGAATAGCCTCCAGTCCCTGTGTTCTGTGATACTGACCCATTCACTGTGAATGATGAAGCCCATCACAGGGCAGAGCCGTCGAGATGTACAGCATGAAAATAAACCCTTTGGTTAAACTGGTCCATGCTGACCAGATATCCCAACCTAATCTAGACCCATTTGCCAACAATTGGCACATATCACTCTACACCCTTCCTATTCATATACCCATCCAAATGCCAAATGGTTTAATTGTACCAACATCCTCCACTTCCTGACAGAAGATTCCATACACGCACCAACCTCAGTGGGGAAAAAAAATTGCCCCTCAGATCCATTTTAAATTCTTCCCCTCTCACCTTAAACCTATGCCCCCTCATTCTGTACTCCCCGACCCCAGGGAAATGACCTTGTCTATTTATCCTACCCAGGCCCCTCATGGTTTTTTAAACCTCTATGAGGTCACCCCTCAGCCTCTGATGCACCTGGGAGGATCCCACCACTCAGGTCACAATGGGGCCTGGCTGATTGACATAGCTTCAGACCAATAGGAGAGTTGGCGTGATCCTACAACCAATGGGAGTGAATGAGGGGTGGGTTCAGCAGGCCAACACATGACCATCAGCTTTGCAGGTGCAGTGTCACTGTGAGGGGGGACTGAATGTGAAGGAGTGGGAGAGACAGCAGATACTGGGAGAGAGATGGAGTTAGTGTGGACTGGGAAGGTTGATAAACACTGTTTCAGTCTGCTGGACCTGAATTAGATACTCCGGGTAAACTAGAACCAAAAGAACTTCGGATGCTGTAAATCACACACAACAACCAGAAGGTACTGGAAAAGCTCAGCAGATCTGGCAGCATCTGTGAAAAGAAATCAGTTCGCATTTTCGATCCAGTGACGCTTCCTCAGGAACTGACGTTACTGAGAAAAAAAAAAGTCTGTTTTTATGCAGAAGGTTGGGGTTAAGGAGTAAATGATAGGTGGGGATAGAGTCCAAAGAGAGAGATAGGAGCAGTTGGACAAAGGAGTGAATAATGATCGGACGGGGGGGAGGGTGAATAGCTGTTTATGGGGACTGTTAGTGACTAACCATAGGTAGTGTGTACTGGAAGGCTATGCAACAACAAGGCCTGGTATGTGGGGTAGGGGGCAAAGACACGAGGACGTGGGAGAGTTCAGGACCTAAAATTATTGAATTTGATGTTGAAGCCAGAGGGTTGCAGGGTCCCCAAGTGGAAGATGAGGTGTCGTTCTTCCAGCTTGTGTTAAAGTGTGCTGCTGGAAAAGCACAGCAGGTCAGGCAGCATCCAAGGAGCAGGAGAATTGACGTATTGGGAATGTCAGCACTTCATCAGAAATGTGGGTGGTGGAATACGGCTGAGAGATAAATAGGGAGTGGTGCTTGGGGTTGGGGGAAGCGAGCTCGGAGGCAATAGGTGGTTGTAGATGGAGGGTAGTGGTGAGAGGGTGGAATGGATAATTGGGAAGGAAGATGGGCAGGTAGGACTGTTCAAGAGGCCAGTGCCGAGTTGGAGGGTTGAATCTGAGATAAGTTGCGGAGTGGGAGATGAGGAAACCTTGATGCCATGTGTTTGAAAGTTCCCAAAGTGGAAGATGAGGTGTTCTTCCTCCAGGTGCCGGGTGGCTCGGATTTGGGGATGGAGGACTTGCATGTCCTTGTCAGCGTGGTGGCGGATGGGGTGGGGGGTAGGCGAAATGGTCGATCACAGGGCGGTGGGGTTGGTTGGTGCATGTGTCCCAGAAATGTTCCCTGAAATATTCCAAAATTTGGCATCCTGAGAGTAAGGGACACAATAGGTGAGGTGTTTGGGTGGGCAGGGAAATCTCTGCTGGATGTGGGAGGATCCAGTGGTGCCTTGGATGGAGTTAAAGGGAAGGTGTGGGCACAGGTTTTCCACCTCTTGCAGTGGCAAGCGAAGGTGCTTGGGGTGGAGGGTGGGTTGGTGGGGACCGTGGATCTAACGTGGAAGTCACAGAAGGTATGGTCTCTGTGGAATGCTGAAAGGGGTGGGGAGGGGAAATATATCTCAGGTGGTTGGATCTGATGGTGGAAATAGCAGAGGATGATGCATTGTATCTGGGTGGAAGGTGAGGATGGTGGGATTCCATCTTTGTTGCATTTGGAGGGGTGGGGTTCAAGGGCAGTGGTGTGGGAAGTGGAGGAGATACACTGGAGGGCATTGTTAACCATATGTGAGGGGAAATTGCAGTCCTTGAAATAGGAAGCCATTTGGTATGTTCTGAAGTGTTCTTCCAGCTTGCATCAAGCTTCACTGGAACACTGCAGTAAGCATGAGACAGAGATATTGGACAGGGAACAGTCTTGTGTGTTAATGAGCAGGCAACTGGAAGCTCAGGGTCTTTTTTTGCAGGCACAATGTAGATCATCAGCCACCATTTCCACCACCGCCACTGAGATGCTGGAAGGTTCCTGTCTCCTCCATTAACAGCTTTCCACCTTCCCACTCCCTTATCTTTCCAAATGTTCCTGTGTCTCTTTGGGCTCTGTCCCCACCTATTATTTACTCTTTAACCCCTATCTCCTCTAGCCCAAAGATCTGTAGGTTCGGTGAATTGGCCCAGCTAAGGTTCCCGTAGGGTTCAGGGATGTGCATTAGTTCGGGGGAAATGGAGAGTAATAGAATAGGAGAATGGCTCTGGGTGGGATAAACTTCGGAGGGTGGGTGTGGAATTGTTGGGTCAAAGGGCCTGTTTCCTGAAGGGATTCTAATTTTCCCAGCTGTCATCTGTTCTGAGGAAGGGTCACTGGACCCACGATAACCCATGGTGTGAGCAGGAGGAGGAAAGGGGAGAGTGGCAGCAGAAACCAGATGAAATTTCAGTGTAGACTGGGAGGGTTTATTTACACTCTGCAAGTCGTTAGTCTGAATTAGAAACTCTTGGTCCCACGTTTGCAGCAAAGGGGAAGATGGCTTGGGCCTCAGGTAGTGAGAAGTCCTGGGTTATAGCCGCCATCGTTATTTGGGGCAAGGTACAGCAAGGAGCATGCACGTGTCCTCTTCCTGGGTGGGGGCGAGGCGATTTGAAGAGGAGCATTTACACATCAAACACATACCGAGAGAAGTGTTTGTCTTCACTATTCATCTTGCACTGACTGTGAGCTTTGTTTTGTGAATTCATTTTATAGGATATTAATTGAGAATAATTGAGACTGGGATCTCAAAAAAACAAGGTTCTACAGTCAGCGGAGTCCTCAGGATCTGAATATCATTGGCATTTAACTGTGGAATGAGAAAGGTTTGTCTGTTCTGTCTGTGGGAAAATATCTTCAATATTTTTGTCAAGCCAAAAGCAGAAAGATGTTCAAGGTCATGATTGGATCACCCTTGGGGTATGTGTTCAATCCTTGGCCCTGCAGCTGTGGAAGGAGGTATTGGCATGAGAGAGAGCACAGATTTAACCAAATTCCACCTCTCCTTTTTGCAGGAACTGTCAGATTTAGTCTCAATCATCCACTTTATAATGTTAATCTGTAAACACCCTACTTCCAATTCTCTGCAAATTTCTCGTGGAATCAAATTCCAGCACCATTTCAGGTGGAACATTCCAGATTCTGACAATTGTCTGTTCATTCAGAAACTGCTAAAGTCCATTTTGACTCTGGGGTTACAAAGGGATGAATTGAAAGATACAATGCTGGTCTGAGCTCCCATTGAGATGCATTGGAACAGTACAGGAGGCTGAGGGCAGTGTAGGTGTGAGCAGACAATGAAAATGACAGGGCTGCACTGTGAGGGCTGCTTGGCTCAATGAGAGTGTTCTGGAGTTGGGTGTAAATAGTGAGGTGAGACAGGGAGAAGGTGAAGCTGAAACTCCGTTTTAATTCAGGCCTTTCAGAAATTCAGTCCCAATGGGAATAGCCAATTTGTCAGTGATACCTGTGGAGTATTTAAGTTTTTAAAGTATGACATATCAGCTTAAGTAAAGATTTTTTTTGTTATTATAATGGACATGTTTGAAGTGAAGGAAGGTTACTCACTCATTTAAATTCTCTTAATGGGAGTAACTAGATGAATGTAGAGACGTTGTGACAGGAGCCCTCAGACCCGTGGTGTGTTCCTCTTGCACAATGTGGGAAATAAGGGCAGCTTCCAGTGTCCCTGACGGCTATTTGTGCAGGAAGGGTTCCCATCTGCAGCTCCTGGGAAACTGCCTTTCAGAGCTGGAGCTGTGAGTGGACTCACTGTGGAGCATCTGCAATACTGAGAATGTTATGGACAGCACGTTTAGTGAGTTAGTCACACTGCAGGTGAGGGTTACACAGGCAGAAAGGGAATGGGTGAACATCAGATCAAGTAAAAGGCTCAGGAAGTGAGTACAGGAGTCCCCTGTTGTTATCCCCTTCTCATACAGATACTGTATACCGCTTGGGATTCTGTAAGGGCGGGAATGGGTGGGGTGGCTTCTCGGGAAATCAGCATCAGCCAGGTTCATGACACCACAAAGAGCTCTGCTGATCAGAACAAGAGGAATGAGAGTGGCAGGGCTATAGTGACAGGGGATTCAATAATCAGGGGTACAGCCAGGCACTTCTGTGCCCACAGACAAGAATCCAGGATGGGATGTAATCTCCCTGGTGCCAAGATCCATGATATCATGGAGTGGCTGCAGGACATTCTGGAGCTGGAGGGTAAACAGTCCATGGTCGTGCAACACACAGATACCAAGGACATTGCTAAACAGAGGGCTGAGGGCCTGAAAGATGGACATAGGGAGAGCAGAGATGCATTAAAATGTAGCTCCTGAAATGTAATAATGTCAGACTTACTTCCAGTGCCATGTGCTAATGAGAGCAGGAATGAGAAGGTAGATCTGCTGGATGTGTGACTGGGGAAATGGTGTACCGCAGAAGGGTTATGATTCTTCAGGCACTGGGACTGTTTCTGGGTGGGACCTGTACCAGCCTGACCGGTTACCCCTGGGCAGAGCTGAGACAAATCTGGTGGGGGATTTTGCCAGTTCGATTGGTGAGTTTGTAACTAGTCTGGCAGGGAGATGGGAACGAAAGTGTAGGCTTATATGGGTCAGATTCAGGACAGGGAATGGGAGGTAGAATATTAGTGATGTAGTTAGCGGCTCAGAAAGCCAAAGGAAAGGAGGATTAAACGAAGATTGAGTCCCTCTTCGTCCATCAGTCCTGACATCCCAGGAAGGTGAGTCAACAAAATCTGGAGCTGTTTACATGTCTATGACTCTGTGCTTCAGCAAAATGGTGGAAAATTGCAATAAAAACAAAAAGCGCTGGAGATCCTCAGCAAGTCTGTCAGTGTCTGAAATGATGACAGATGCAGGAAACATTGCAGCCTTGAAGAAGTGTTCAGATGATCACACCAGGCACTGCAATATCGGTTACACGCTGAGTGCCAGAACGTGGGACTAGCATAAATAGGTGCTTGATGACCAGCATGAATACGATGGGGCTGGAAAGTTGACGTTTCAGTCAGGGCTATTTATCAAGACTGACAAAGGGTCCCGACCCAAAACATCAACCTTCCTGCTCCTCTGATGTTGCCTGACCTGCACCTCCCCAGGTCCATATTGTACAGACTCTGACTTCCAGCATCTGCAGTCCTTAACTATCTTCACATCCCAGGACTCATCTGGTTATCCTCCTTTACACTCTCTCAATAAGCAGGAGAGCCTTCCTTGGAAAAGGGGAACAAAGGTGTATACAGTACTCCAGGTGTGGTCTCACCAAGGCCCTTCCAGAAAGGGATCCCTGTCCCCATCTTCTCCATAATGGTCATCAAGCGCACGTGCCTGGTGTGATCATCTCAACACTTCTTCAAGGCTGCAATGTTTCCTGCATCTGTTACCATTTCAGATGCTGCCAGACCTGCTGAGGATCTCCAGCACTTTGTTTTCTCTGTTATAGAGTATTGAAAGGGGGGATTTGCAGTTGAGAAATTCAAATTGAACTTCATGTTACTGGATCCATGCCGATCTGAATATCATTGACCTTTTCATCTGGATGGAAAGGTGGTGTATTCTGTCCGTGGGTGAATATTTCAAATGTCTGAGTGACTGGAAAAAGTACTGAGACAGCGAAGTCCATGTAAGTGTGGGGACGATGGAGAGAGATTTCATTGGTTTTTGAAAGTCTAAACAATCATGGCACATTTCCCTGGAACAGGTAAGCCACAGATTGGTTTTGTATGAGGACAATTAGCCATGAAACCAGAAAGACAAAAGGATTCCTGCATCATGGAAAAAGCTATGAAAATGGGATTGTTGTAATGGAGTGAATTATCGATCATTGATTGTAATCCATTGGCGTTGTCACATCGGTTCCAGCGCCGTGGGGAAACACGGGAAATTTGATGAGTGCAGTGTAGGTTTCAGTTATTCAACTGGAAAGGTGAAGAAGAAATTTACAAGGATGATGCCA
Organism: Chiloscyllium punctatum; assembly: GCF_047496795.1. Lineage (NCBI taxonomy): Eukaryota > Metazoa > Chordata > Chondrichthyes > Orectolobiformes > Hemiscylliidae > Chiloscyllium > Chiloscyllium punctatum. Next base: position 153,595 of record NW_027309819.1, read on the forward strand.
GGTCTCAGGGGTCTGAGTTACAGGGAGAGGTTGGACAAGTGAGGACATTTTTATTTAGCAGAGGAAACTGCGGGGGAATATTTTATAGAAGTGTATAAGACCATGAGAGGCATGGGTAAGGTGAATGCACTCGGTCTTTTTCACAGGGACTCAAGGATTGGAGGGCATCAGGTTAAAGGTAGAGGAGAAAGAATACAAGAGAACCTGAGGGGCAACTGTTCTACACAAAGGTGGTACGTATATGGAATGAGCTGCCAGTGGAAGTGGTTGAGGTGGGTATATTAACAACATGTAAAAGACATTTGGACAAATACATGGATAGGAAAGTTTCAGAAGCAGATGGGCCAAGTGCAGGGAAATGGGGTTAGTGTGGATGGACAATCTGATTGGCATGGGCCAGTTTGTGCCAAAGGGCCTGTCTCTGCTGCAGGACGTTATAACTCTAAGTGCATTTGCTAATTTTCCCCCTAACTCTGTTGGTATCCTGGGATGTATTCCATCAGGGCAATGAGACTTGTTTATCTTTATCTCCATTAGCTTGCCCAGCTCTCACTCTTTCGTGATAATGGTTGTTTCTTGGTCTTCACATTCCTCAGTCTCCTTATCAATTACTGGCATGCTCTTTGTGTTCTCCACTGTGAAGACTGACTGCTGTGTGCTCATATTCCTGAACCCTGCTGGCTAGGAATAACTAGGCACAGAAATCTGAGAGGTCTTCTTTGAGTCTTTTATTGATGAAACATGGCAGGTACATGGATAGTGTACATGCAAAACACCTCCAGGCAGCATCAGGTAACTCCCCGCCTGTCCGATGTACAGCTCCCCTTCTTATACCTTTTGTGGTTTGTGACTTTGAATACAGACTGTCTCTCAATATTATCTCCATGGCAACGGCAGTTCAAAAGTCTAGTTCAGTTCAGCACTCTGTTGTTAAACCACACACCCCTCCCCCACGCCCCCGTGGCTCCCTCAAGTACCTGACAGGTGCTTCAGTTTCAGTGGGGTATCTATCAGGATTCTGATGTGCAGGTGCCGGGGTTGGGGTGGGGTGGACAAAGTTAAAAACCACACATCACCAGGTTATAGTCCAACAGGATTATTTGGAAGTACAAGCTTTTGGGGTGTGCTGTGATTTTTAACTTGATCAGGATTATCTCTATGGTAACAGTTAAGTGCTTCAACAATTACAGAGGCCATATGTTCCCCATACAATAGGTTTCCCTCTAGCAGGGTAAACTGCTATTCTGTCCCTGGGGATAGCTACTCATCACTTTTTATCCCCAATTCCATCACACTTTCTGTTGAGCTTGGAAGTTTTTCCAATCTCCGAATTTATCCTTGGTCTTTGCCAATTTGTATGCCTTCGACTTCAATTTCATAGACTCCCTTATTTCCTTCGACATGGCAGATTACTCCTTTTCCTGGTCCTTCCTTTTCACTGATATATATTTTTGCGGAGAAATTTGAAAAATTACTTTGATATTCCTCCACTGTCTGAGAACTGTCCCACAGTAAAGTCTTTGCTTCCAGTCTGCATTAGCCAACTCCTGCCTCATCCTATTGTAGTCTCCTTTGTTTAAGCACAGGATCTTGGGATTAGATTTAATCTTCCGCTTTCCATCTGTGTTCTAAATTCAACCAGATTAATGACAAGTCTTTATCAGATTACGAGGGGAGGTGATGTTTCCTGGGTGTTTTGGTTTCATTGTCAGTGACCTTGGCTTTGTAAAAAAGGTCCAGGATAGATATTCACAACAGAGTATTCTGGACGGTGTGAATGTACTACACAGTCTAAAACCATAAATCACTGTCTCCCCTCAGTTTAAAATTGCAAAACCATTATCTCCTACATACTTCCTCACTACCTAAGTTTGGAACGCTAATCCACCTGACTATCCTGCTGTTTCTGAAAATCTCCTTTGGTGAAGGTGGTGAGTTTTGGATTCATCTTTCTGGTTATTACCGTATGAAGATAAGCCCTGGGCACAGGAGAGGCAATGCAGCCCTTCGAACCAGCTCCACCATTTAATTCGGTGATGATTGAGCTCACATCGGTCTCAGCTGGATTTTCCCGCCTGCTCTCTCTCACACTTCAACCCATTACAAATTAAAAATCTGTATCTCTTCATTAAATTGGCTCACGTCTTGGCATCCACCGCATTTTGAATAGGGAATTCCACAGATTCACAACACATTGAGATAGGTACATTCTTCTTGATGAGAATAGAATAGAATCCCTATAGTGCAGAAACAGGGTATTCATCCATCGAGTCCACACCAACCCTATGATGAGCATCCCATTCAGACCCACTCATTCCCTGTAACCCTGCATCTCCTGTGGCTAATTGCCTAACCAGCACATGCATGGACCCTATGAGCAATTTGGCCTGACCAATCCACCTAACCTGCACATCTTTGGACTGTGGAAGGAAACTGGAGCATCGAACAAAACCATGCAGACATGGGGAGAATGTGTATACTCCACACAGTTGCCTAACGCTGGATTCAAACCCGGGTCCCTAATGCTGTGAGGCAGCAGTGCTAGTCACTGAGCCACCTCTGCTTAAAATCTGCTGCCCATTATTAACCTCCCCACCCCACAATTGGCTGAATGTATATTCCTTACGTCAGAAGTCCGGGTGTCTAAGCAGATGTCTCAGTAAATCCCAGTGACAGCCCACATGTCCTGTGTGTCTGAATGGATAACCTATACACAACACCCTCCAGCCCACACTTTCTTTCACTTTCCAGGGAAAGGTCTCTAGAGGCTTCATGGGGACTACAACTCCCACAGTCCCTGAGGCAGGGACCACATGTGTGTGGGGAAATATATGTATATTCTGTATATGTACAGAATGTGGGCGGGGTTTGGAGCATGTTCTTTGGGTTAACTAGTGGAAAGCATTTCACACTGTGATTGGCTGGAGAAGGGATGCATCTGCCGATGGTATTGATCAGTTGGGGGGGGGGGGGTGCAAAGTGTCACTACACCCAGATGGGACCAAGTTCCATTCGCAACTTGTCATAACACTGGGAATTGACCAATGGGAAACAAGGAAGAATCTGACCCATTCTCCCAGTGAAGGTTCCTCTTCTGTCCAGGATCTGCCACCTCCCTTTCTGTTTTATTTTGTTTCATTCTGCTGTTGTATTATTGACTTGCAGCAACTGAAGGGAAAGGAAGTGAACCCAGAAAGGGTGCAGAGTCTAACTAGGGACGGGAAGTGGTGCCGTGGATCTGTTTATCAGTAACTCCATGAGAATGTAGAGGGTGTACATTAGGGGCAGTAGAGTCAGAATGGTGGGAGAGAGTAAGTGGGCTGGAGGGTTACAGCTTTGGGGGAAGAAAGGGGAAATAGATATTCCACAGAAACTAGAATTGTCTGTTCTGAATTTCTAATCTGTACATATTCCTTTATTCAGGGTGCTAGATAGTGAAGATTTGCAGACTGAAATCTCAAAATCATGTGCAGATTGTGATAAAGTTAACCAGCATTTGAAGAACCAAAGATGGAGAATCACTCGGCCAAAATCCTGCAACACTCTCTCCCAGCATTGTCGGTCTATCTGCGCCAAATGGACTGTGAATGGTTCAAGACAGCAGAGATTCCCATCTTCTGAAGGGTAACTAGAGATGGGGAATACAGGCTGACTGAGCCAGTGATGCCCATATCCTGGAAATGGGTTCTATCTCTCATTGCTGAAACCCAGTTGATGTTACTGCAGGATGATGAGGGATGCTGAGTGCATCCTCCAGGAAGAGCACCATCATATTACCCCTGCCTACACCCACACAGCAACGTCACTGGAACAAAAGGCAGTGAAGCCAAAGGAGGACTTAGATACAGTTCTTCAAGGTAAAGTCATGAAAAGGGATTGGAACGCAGCAGGAACAGGAGACTGAGCAGGATGGTCAGCTGTTTCCCATTGAATGGTGGAGCAGGATTGAAAGGCTGAATGGTCTCCTCCTGCTGCTATCTCCCAGGTATGTATATAGTCATGGAGCCCGGGTAGGAAGAAGGGGGCAGGAATTCCCCAGGAGATTGCACTTCCACAACAGTTTTCAGTGAGGGATGGTTTGATGGATTTTATTTAACATTTATCTTTAACACAAGGTTTGTAAATTTTGGTTTTAAAACGTTGTAAGAGCTTTTTGCACCGCAAGCAAAATTAAAGAAAATAAATTGAACTGTTTGAATATAACAGTTTTAAAGCTTTCAACCTCCTGTAAAACAAAATCCTGTCTATTCCCAGACACCGTCACTTTCCAGCTACTCAAACTCCATTACGCGCCAAGCAAACCATTACAAGTGACAGAGTGAGAAGGGACTAAATCAAAGTAGAGTTGTGGGGAGGGGGCAGGGGTGGAGATAAAGTACTGTATCCCCTGCGGTGCCCACCTCTATCTAAAGGCATTGAGGGCATTGATCCACACCACATGCTCCTTCTCCAAGGACACCCTGCTGTGTAGCCTTTATCCTCAATCATAGAATAAAATCCCTACAGTGTGGAAGGAGAGCATTGGCCCATCAGACCCCAGCGACCATCAAAAGAACATCACGTCCAGAGCACACTCTCACTGTAACCCTGCATTTCCTATGGCTGATCCACCTCGTCTGCACAATCCTGGATCCTGTGAACAATTTAGCACAACTGATCCACCTAACCTGCACATCTTTGGACTGTGGGAGGAAGCCAGAGCACCTGGAGAGAATGTGGGAACTTCACACAAGCCGTTGGACAAGGCTGGACTCCAACCTTGTGCCTGGTGCTGTGAAGCAGCCGTGCTACAATCACAATTTAAATCAAAACAGATGATCCCTGCTCATTGTCACTTTGCTGTTTGTGGAGACTTACTGCCCAGAGAGACATCCTGAGGTTCAGAAAGTGGCAATGTAAGTTCAGTCACCTCCAGCCCAGTTAATGTGATTAACAACAACACCATCAATCCTCCAGCAGTGTCATCATGTACAAGGTCCACTCCTGACTCTGATGGACAGTAACATCAGAATCAGAATCCTGCAGTCCACACGGATCAGGGGGTTGACCACTTCCCTGTGAGCACTCACTGGGCTCTCAATCGTGTTGAAGACGCCGCAAATCCCTTGTCACACAGAGGGGTGAACAGCTCCTACCCAGCGTGAACCCGCTGGAGTCTCGGGGGCAGGATGAATCACTGAGTCTGTATCCCCTGGGATCCACAATCCCCGTTTATTTCCTTCTTCCACTTTCATTCGGGCTATTGAACTCTCGGTTTCAATCCTTTCTCCTGTCATGCTCTTCAACATGTCCATGTGGGTGGACTAGAGGCAGCTGGGATTTAATGAAGGGAAGTGGGGATGAGGCGGAAACACGAGGAGAGGTGACAGCAAAGACAGTTCTCATTGTAACGGCAGAGTTTCTCCGTGACACAGTGAGTGGTGAGGCACCTGAGATTGTGGGGGGAGGCAGATTCAATCAGGGATTTGGTAAGATACTCAGACAATGACCTGTCCATCTGATTGTTAACTCAGATAGATAGATAGAAAGATGCACATTTAGATAGCACCTTTGATGATCTAGTGCAATGAAGCATGCTTCCAACCCAATGACTTCAACCACAAATCTCTGAAAACACAAACACAAAGCTTTCTACTTGTACCAGGCTGTCTCTGAGCCTCCTCTTTTCTTGAGAAAAGCGTTTTGAGCTGTTCAGCCTTTCCTGGTGATTATAACCGCTATGTTCCTTTAGGATTTGTGACTGAACCTTTACTTTCCTGTTCCTTGTGAGTGATGAAAGGAGCAGAAACAGCTCCTGACCTGTGACAGGTTTCGGTTGGAGTATTTATATTTACAAATCCATTCCCACCCTCACATACAGTGTGAAATTGATGTAAAACTGAAGGGAAGGAGTGAGTGAGCACCCACAGAATCAAATGTGTGAGTTGAATGAACCTGGCATGAGGAAAATGGGACAACACTCGCAACTAGTTAGAATCACAGAATCTAGTGGGTGCAGAAAGAGTCTATTCTGCCCATCGTGTCTGCAATGACCTGCTCACCCACCCTACCCCCATATCCCCACATTAACCATGGCTAGCCCAACCCACCTAAATTGCACACTGCGACCATGTTAGCATAGCCAATCCAGTAACGTTACACATCTGTGGGAGGGTCACAAATGACTCTGACACAAATGCTCTGCTTTTCAAAATAAAATCATGGGGAAACTGCAACCGGAAAGATTTCTGATTTATCTCAGGAGGAAGAGAATTCAAAACTCGTGCCATTGACCCAGGGGGCGCAGTGATAGTTACAGAGGTCTAGGAACCATCAGAAATGTAACAGGTTGTGAGCAAGGTGGGGGTGAGACAAGGACATCAAGACACTCTGTCACACCGCCGAAGGCAGGAGAGATTAAACAGCAGAAATGGTCGACCCCCCCCCACCACCAAGGTCATGGGGGATAGAATTAGGGCTGGGAAAGAAACAAGGAAACAAGGTGTGCAGCTGTCAAAGAAATATGTTAAAAACAGATTATAAAAGCATAGAGGGCAGAGTACAGTCTGAAATTGTTGCTCTCAATGGTGAGTACAAAAAGCTGTAAAGCCTGGGGTGTTTACAGCCAACACATACTCAGGATTGGCCAAATGGGCTCAAACTGTGCTGTACCTTTCTGATAATTTCTTTTTCTGACATTTGTCGTTAAAGTCTGATGACGCTCGTAACTTTTCAAATTGGACTGGAGTTTAATATTCTGGAGACGTATCAAATAAATCACATTGATCACATTCTGCAGATCTCAGTCCATTACCCTGCATGTTCCAGCATTTCAGTTACATCCATGTCCTGCCGGTGGGACAGGACATACAAGGATGGTGACGATGGTGTCTAAGTCATTGTAAGCTATGATTCTGTGCATATGATTGTGTCAGCTTGTTGCTTGACTAGTCTGCGTTCCAGTTCACCCAATAAGATGTTAGCAGAGTGAGACACTACAGTTGGAACTCCTCTTCTCGCCAGTTCCTTTCTTTTCTCCTTTTAAAAAAATTCTTTCTCTCTTACTCTCCACTTTGCAGACTCTGACACAAGTGTCAACATTGACTCATGACATTTTTTTTTTAAAAGGACATGTCTCTACAAGAAAACCAATGGAGGAAAATATATTATTCTTGCATCAACTGCATTTTTAAACAAAAACAATCCTGTTCAATAAACACTTTTTTTTCCCCTTCAATTCTATCAAGCGAGCTATTTGATCCCTCAGTTTACCGATCTTAATAAATATCCAATCAATTTCAGAGCAACATGCTTACAAAGTATTGAACCAATGTATCTGTTTAGGTTTTAGCATTAGTTATTAAGTCATTGCCATTACAATAATTGCATAATAATTGGTCTGGGTAATAAGTATACTGAGGTTCACAATTTAATTTATTGACTGTTTGAAAAATGGTACAGTATATCATTTTTTCAGGATTCTAACAGTAATTATTAAAGAATTTGCATGACAATAATTATTATATGGTTTAGTTTATCTTGCTAACAACTACAGTGAAGTTTATATTTGAATTTAATCCAATCTTCCCTCGTACCTATAAAGTAATATAAAAATCCATTTTATTTCCAATCAACACACCTACTAAAGAATCCATTATTTCTGATGCAACATGCACTGTTAAAAATATGACTTTTGCTCATTTGAATGATCTGTGTAATCCCAGCCTTATAAATTTAGAAAAACCTAATTACTTTTCCCTGCAACAATTCTTGTTTATTTTTGCATATAGCACAGTCAAATAGCAAGATGAAATTTATCATTATTCTTAAGTATGCTAATACAATTTTGACAATCTATATGTTGCTAATATATAAATGTTCATTTCCGTCCATAGAATATCGAACAGTACAGCACAGTACAGGCCCTTTGGCCACGATGTTGTTCCGACCTTTTATCCTCCTCTAAGATCAAACTAACCAACATGCCCTTCATTTACTATCATTCATGTGCCTATCCAAGAATTGCTTAGATGTCCCTGATGGATCTGAATCTACTACCACCACTGGCAGTGCATTCCACGCACCCACCACTATCTATAAAGAAAACATCTCTGACATCTCCCCACAACTTCCCCCATTCACCTTAAAATTATGCATTTTGTGGGGAAACGTCTTTCATTATCCATTCCATCTATGCCTCTCATCATCTTACTCAAAGCTATCAAGTAAACTCTCATCCTCTTCCACTGCAATGATCAAAGCCCCAGCTCCCTCAACCTTTCTTCATAAGACACGCCTTCCAGTCCAGGCAACATCTTGATAAATCTCATCTACACCTTCTCTAAAGCATCCGCATCCAATGTGTAATGAGTTGATCAGAACCAACCACTATATTCCAAGAGTAGTCTCACCAGGGATCCATAGAGCTGCAGCATAACCTCATCACTCTTAAACTCAATCTCCCTGCTAATGAAAACCAACACACCATGCACCGTTTTAATAACCCTATCATCTTGGATGTCAGGTATGAGGGATCTATGGACGTGGACCCCACGATCCCACTGTTCCTCCACATTGCCAAGAATCCTGCATTTAATCTGAAAATATGCATTCAAATTTGAAATTCAAAAATGAATAACTTCACATTTTCCCCGGTTGAACTCCATCTGCCACTTCTCAGCCCAGCTCTGCATACTGTCAATGTCCTCTAGCAACCTACCAATGCCCTCCACACGACCCACAACTCCACCAACCCTCATGTCATTGGCAAACCTCCTAGCTCACCCTTCCACTTCATCATCCAGGTCATTTGTAAAAATCACAAAGAGCAGAGATCCCAGAAATAATCCCTTCAGAACACCATTGGTCACCGTGCTCCAAGCTGAAAACTATCGATGTAATCTCACCCTGTCTTCTATGGGCCAGCAAATTTATTATCTAACCAGGCAGGTTTCCCTGTATCCCATGCCTCATTACTTTCTAAATGAGCCTACCATGGGGAACCTTATCAAACACCTTGCTAAAATCCATATACACCACATCCACTACTCTGTCCTCACCAATGTGCTTGTCACATCCTCATATATTTCAATAAGGCTTGTGAGGCATAACCTGCCACTCATAAAGCCATGCTGACCATCTCTAATCAATCAATGCTTTTTCAAATAATCATAAATCCTATCTCTAAGAATCCTCTCCAATAATTTGCCCACAATTGATGTAAGACTGACTCATCGATGATTCCCAGGATTATCTCAATTGCCTTTCTTGAATAAGGGAATAACGTTTGCCACCCTCCAATCATCTGGTCTGACTCCGGTGGACAGTGAGGATGCAAAGATCATTGCCAAAGTACAGTAATCTCTTGCCTCCCTTCCCATAACAACCTAAGTTATATCCTTTCTGGACCAGGGGACTGATCTATCCCCATGACTTTTCAATATTTTCAGCACATTCTCAGACTTAACATCGACCTGTTCGACCATATCAGCCTGTTTCACGCTGTCCTCACAAAGAACAACGTCCCACTCACTCGTAAGTACTGAAGCAAAGTACTCATTAAGGACCTCCCCTACCCTCTCAGACTCCTGGCACAAGCTTGCTTCACTATAAGGGATATAAATGTGGAATTACGCCTCAGTACTGAATTAATGTAAAGATATTGCAGTGTAATCACTCGATTACTTTGAATATTGAACTGTATTTTAAATGAGAAAACACAGTTGAATTGATTTGATTATATTTCACATCATGCTAATGTTTATTGTATTTCAAACCACAATAAGAGTTTCATTTTTACATACATAAAACTTAAAATTCATCGCACGTTTATGTACAGAAAATAGAATTACCATCTGCTTGTTCCTTCCTTTTTCAATGACTGTTCATTTTGAATTTGTGGAAGTTGTACGTTGTTGAATGGAAGGGAAATTGTCTTCAACTGAATATTCACATTGAATGATGCATTTTTAAATCAAAGTACAATGATCACGCAGTTTTGTCAATTTGTCTTTCAAAGAATTGTCATGAGATTCCTGTTTATTTAAGAGTATCATTCATTTATTCTATTGTTATTGTAAAATATTGTTCAATTTCCAGTCCATTACACACAGAAACTACCTAATTAATTCCCATTCAAATTACAACAATAAACGGCTGATTAGTTTTCATTTGAGAAACCGCATGAAACACAATATTGCAGTCCTGCCGTCCTGAGTGGGAACATTATGAAAGGAGCCTGTGGAGCTGTGGCAGTGTCTCTATTACTAGACCCGAGGGAAGGTTTCAAATCACACCTTCAACAGAAATATAGCAAGAGCTATCTGAATGTTGATTAGAGAGTACCTAAGCACAGACTGAATTGCTATTCAATACAACATTAGATCTGCTTTTATCTATTATATCAATCATCACAAAATCTGATACTTATCAGATTACCAGGTTACCAAGAAATATGTGTTGGAAAATTCGCTTCAGCCACTTTGCTTTTACAAAAGACTTTCATCTGTCCCTGTTTTCTCTAACTGAAAGAAATATGAAGAGGATTTTCACTTTTACGAAAAAAGAGGACATGTTTCCCATATAAATTAATGCTTCTTCGACTAAGGCCTTTTCAGATTATGTAAGGTTTCATAATAACACTTCACTTTCGGATAGTGGGGATACCTGTATCTAATTCTGTCGCTTATAAGTTCCTGGAGAATATTTGAAAATGTTGCAGAATTCAAGATTACGATGTCTAAGTAATTAGATTGATCTTTTTTTTGTTGCAAAGGGGCAAGTCCAAACAATTGAAACACATTAAACATTATTCTCTCATGCTATAAATTTGAAATAAAGTTGATACCTTCTTCAGTAAACTAACAAACTCTACCATCTATTACTTGTCAGTCAGCTGATTGCTTACTTTGTAACTAAATGTTGTTGATTCATCTAAATATTACTCTGGCCTTTGATCAAAGTGAATTTGTAATTGTTGTTCAGTTTATGAATTGTCAGATACTTGTTTTTATTTTTCCATTCACCTGTTCATTTTGACCATAAGATTGAAATGCTTTGAAAATATTGGAGTTCGTTCATTTAAAAATAAGGTTTGCACATCTCTCACATATCTCATTTCTTGTATTATGATTCAAGAATGTTTTTGGTGGAATTCAAGTAAATTCCAAACATTTGTTCACTTCAAATAAGGTCTTTAACACCCAGTTATCAATCTGATGTTAATGTTTCAGCTGGTTACATTGACATTGATTAGGTACTCATTCAGAGAGATCAACTGACAATTATAAACTATTTGCAGGATTATTGAATTGAAAGAAAGATTCAGACGTGCAAACATTTTTTGGAAGGAATTGCTTTTTCATTCAAATGTGTAGGCTTTTCAAGAATTCTATATCGCCTTTCACTGGTTTTCTTGTCGAGAAGTCAAATTTATAATTCATGTGAATTCTAATGTGTTCGTATTTTGAAATTTGCATCAGATTTAAGAAGAAAAAGAGGAAGAATTAACATGGAATCTTCAGTGAATAGAAAGCACCGTAAATTAAATTGATCGAGGCAACTTTTAATATTATCTCTGAACATTCAGTCAAATATTTCTAATGTCAAAAGAGAGTGGTGCTGGAAAAGCACAGCAGGTCAGGCAGCATTCGAGGAGAAGCAGAATCGACGTCTTGGGCATGAGCCCTTCATCAGGAATCTTTTCTGATGATGGCCTAATGCCCGACAGGTTGATACACCTGCTCTTTGGATGTGCCTGCCCTTTTCCAATTCTACAGCTTTCCTCACTTTCTCCAAATATGTTTAATGAACACGAACTGAATATGTTCGCATCAGCAGTTGAACAAGACCAAATTAACACATTTCTTTGCAATATCTATAGTGAAAACCTGTTTGAGAACATGCAACAAATCAGATCAAACAACATCTCTTGCCATTAGAACACTTGGCCATCCATAATAAAGTATAACCATGCTTTGAACAACCAGTATGGTGTATAACTACTGAACTGAAATATCAGAGGGACAACGATTGCATTTATTGGAGGGAATGATAACCAGATCCTTTATGTGATAATGGTGATTGATCTCAGAAACAATAAAATTTTACTGTGATTATTCCACTGAACAGTAATTAGATGGTCATGAAGATATTTGTGTGGCTTAATGTGCAGGGTTTTGTGTGAACATTGATTTCAGTGACATTTAAATATTTTACAAGATTGACAATTAACAGTTAAAGATAAGTTTTAAATGCAACATTTTAAAAAAATGTCAGTTTTGTTTAGCAAAACACAATTCTAAGTTTATGGAATCCCTACTGTATGGAAACAGGCCATTTGGCCCAACAAGTCTACACTGACGTTCCAAAGAATAGTCCACTCAGCACCATTCTGCTCTCAGATTACTGGACATTTATCACTGACTAATGTACCTAACCTATACATCCCTGAACAGAACGTGCAGCTTAGCATGGCCAATTTACCTAACCTGCATATCTTTGGATTGTGGGAGAAAACCAGAACATGCAAACTCCGCGCAAACATGTGGCCGAGGATGGAATCAAACCCAAGTGCATAACAGTGTAAGACACGAGTGCTAACCACTGATCCTCTGTTCTCAATGCCCAGCCCCCATGCAAGAAATGAGATAAGTGAGAGACGTGCAAAGTCAAATTTCAAATGAACACTCTCTGATGTTGCCAAAGCATATCAATCTTACATTCAATACGAATACGTGAATTGAAAACGAAAAATAGAAATCCCTGGCAAATCATGAATGAACAATAATTAGAAAATTAATATGATCAAAGGGCACAACAATATTCGGATGAATTGCATTGTTTAATTACAAAATTGGGAAAGGGCTAACTTGGGAAGTGAAATTTGTTTTCTTCACTGATGAAGAAATTGACTTGCTTTTCATCTTTGTAACACTGCAGAATTGCAATTCATGTGCCTGAAATGTTTGAATTAAGCTCTTCCCAATAAAAAAAAATCAGTAAAATCACATTGACTTCTTCATCTTTAAGACTGCAACAACATCAAATACTTTCCAGGAATTTAGAACCAGCAGAATTAGTTAATTTGGTTGCTTGGGAACTCGAAGAGAATAAACAGCAGATTCTGTGAATTAGTCATTCAATGTGATTATTCAGCTGAAGACAACATCCCTTCTTTGCAAAAATGCTCAACTTCGAAAAATTCAAAATGCATTCTCATTGTTTAATGAAACAATACAGAAATGTTAATTCTTTTTCATTTGACTTAACAAAACGCAGGAATTTTACATGATTTTGTGTCATGAAAAATACTTAAATCTTATGATGATTAGAAATACAGTAAATGTTCGCATCAAAGTGAAATATATTTAAATGAATTCAATTATGTTTCTGCCGGTAAAATAAGAATTAATATTAACAATGATTGAGAGATTGCACACTATATTAGTTATTCGTGTAAAGAGCTGTAATTCCATGTTCACAGCACGTACTGGATTGAATAATTATTAGGTATGAGCAACAACTGAATTATAAAATTCGATCAATGAATTTAGAAATAATGAGAAATCTCGTTTTGCTATTTGACTGAGGAATATGTGCAAACAAACAGGAATTATTGCAATGAAAAGTAATTGCAGGTCTGTGAATTTAAATTCTGTGATTACAGAGATCATTCAAATAAGCAAACATCAGACATTCACAATTAATGTTGGATAGGAAGTCCTTGGATCCATTGTGGGAAACTTGACCTGAAAATAAAGTTTCATATTGCAGTGTTGGTACTCAGAAACAATTGGTTAAATTAAAATGTGAATCTCACTTTACTTGTTCAAACGACTTTCTTAAATAATTGCACAATTATTATCATGACAATGACTTGATAATGTTGCTATACGAGCAATTAAAATGATTCAATATTTCAAAATATTTGCTGTTATGTTGATTGGATATTTATTAAAATTGGTAAATTGTGGAATAAAATATAGTAACTAGCTTTGTGAATTGAAGAAAAAATGAGCCATTCAGTGATTATAGAAATTTTTTTTCTTTCTTTACTAAAAAATGAAGGTAACACAAGAAATATGAATTTCTATCAAATGGTTTCATCATAGAGACATGTTATTTTAATTGAGATGATTAATATTATGGTCAGAGTTCAGACATTTGTGTCAGAATTTGGAAGAAAGTTAATCGATAATGAAAGTGAGCATGAAAGTGAACAAATGATACAGTCAGTGACATTTGGTACATAAAAGAATTATAATAATTGTTCATTATTGTACAGTGATGTTGGAATAGAAAAGACAAAAAGAATTAACATGTTCAAAACAGTTATTTTCTTACAATTAAATGAAACCAATAATCATTTTGCAAAGCACATGATTTGGAAAAAAAACCAGTCATTTACTGTGTTATATAAACTGAAAACTACTTCCATTTTGCAAAAATGGAGACTTTCCCAAATTCAAAACTTAGGTTTGCTGAATTATACAACAAAAACGGTTGTAATTTGAAATATCTCTTGCACACAAATTTAAAATAAGCCATCTTAAAGATTTTTAGAATCACAAAACGTTTGTTGTTTACATGATTGTATTACAGTCAATATCGTGATAAATTGGAAGCATTGTTTTAAGCAACATAAATCATCTTTAACTACTGAACTGAAATAGAAGATAACAGTTGCACTTGTTGCATAGAATAGTAAACAAATGCTTACTGTTGTCATTGGTTTCAGGAGCAATAAGGTACTTACTCAGGTTAATCTACTGAACAATAATCAGATGGTGATGAAAGTCTTTGTGTTGTTTTATGGGTATTGTTTAGTATGAACATTTGTTCGATAAAATTGAGATATTTACATGAATTAGGAACAGAGTGATAATTGGGTGCGAATGATCTGATTTAAAATCAGACAGTTTTTGATATTTACGAGGATTGCTGAACGAAACGTTCTTAAACCATCATGCAATCAATGGGATAAGTGACAGATATGCAAATTTAACTTTCAAATGAACACACCCTGATATTTTCACACCATTTCAATGTCACATTCAATATAAATAGATGACTGGAAAGCTAAAAACAAATCTCACACAATTCATAAACTGACCAAAAATTGATAAATAATAGCAAGTGACATTTGTTTATTTTACTGAGAAGTAATTGAACTTTTCTCATATTTATAGCAGTGGAGCATAAAATTCTGTGTTGTTTTAACTAAGATCTACAGAACAAGAGAAAGTTAATGATTATCATGACTGCATATTTCAGCTTTATGACTGCAACATTCTCAAATATTTTCTCAGGAATCTTGATTGAGTGGAATTAGATACATTTTGCTATGAGTGACTAGAAGAAAGTATATAGCAGATACTGTGATTATTGGAATGGACGATGATACCTCCAAATAATCTACTGATATTGTGATTGGATATACAGTAAGTGTCAGAATCAAAGTAAATTATAATCAAATCAATTCAAAAATGTTTCCAAGTTTAAAATAAATACAACATTCACAATGATTGAGAGATTGCACACTGTAATGTCCTTGCAGTATTTATTGTACAGAAGCATAATTCCACATTTTTAGCCCTTACTAGATTGCACAATTATTAGATATAAGATATATTAGCAACAAATGGATTTTAAAAATATATATTCGTGAATTTGAGAATAATGAGATATCTCATCGTGATATTAGACTGAGTAATATGTAGAAATGAAGAGTAATATCGCAGGGAAAAGTAATTGGAGTTCTCTGAATTTCAAAGGCTGAGATAATTGTTATATTTCACCTGAGCAAAAATCAGATATTTACAAAGAATTTTGCAAGGGATATTATTGGTCGTTTGGTATGTGTATGGGCCTGAACAAATAGGTATTAATATAGTAGCATTGACAACAAGAAATAATGAATGACATTTTCAAAAAAACACTGCATTTTTACCAAGTCTATGTTAAATTGCTGTGCAATTATTGTAATTGATAATTGCTTTTAGAATCCTGACAGATAAATTGACTTAATATTTTGAAAACACTTTGCTCTGAAGTTGATTGGATATTCATTAAGATTAAGGAACTGAAACTTAAAGCATAAAACTTAGCTGTATGATGTGAAAAAATCATTCAGCAGCAATTGAAAAAAATGATTTTGTTTAAAAATGCAGGCAATGCAAGATTTATATGCTTCCAATAGTTTTCTTGAAGAGTCATGTCAATTTTGTTGATGTAATTTTTACCACAATAAATGTTCTGATATTTATTTCAGAATTAGGACGAAAAGAATTAGGCCATGAAAGTGACTATTATTGTGAACAAAACACAGGGTCACTGACATTTGATACGGAAAGGAATTCTCATAATTGTGTGATTATTGTTCACTGACATCTAATATGGGAGGAAAAGGAGAATTGTCAACATTTCCAAGCAATTTTTTTCTTATTATGAAATGAAAATAAAAATAATTTTGTAGGGCAATTTGTTTGAAAAAAGGAAACAGTCATTTCATATGAAATTTGAGCTGAAGACTCGTTCACGTTTCCCCCCATTGGAGTCTTCACAATAATTTAAAGCTTAGTGTTGGTTGAACAAAAGAACAAACGGATATAATTGAAATGTTTTGTTGTACACCAAAAAATAGTAAATGTAAAGCAATTTTATCATGAAAATTATATCGCTCTGAATGTAATCATTTCAAACACAATAAATGTATGTGTTGAATTGAAATGTCATCATAGCTGTAGAATTGTTTTCACTGGCAGGGAATGAGGACTCAGGAGGCAATCTGAGCTCAGCCATGTGGAAGATGTTTACTCATGCAGCAACCAGTTAATGAAGGGATCATCCCCGGAAGCCCATCTCGGAAGGGAGATCCATAACACACTGTAACATGCACAGTAAAAAGCAGCATTTTTATGGACTTTCTGCATCACAATGGCCACATGCAATGTGGTTACAGCCCTTCCCTCCTCATCCAGCCACCCAATTGAAACACATAATCGCAGATGGGCATTCTAATGGACATCCCCAGATTCCTATTGGGATCTTTCCATGTATCTTATTGACTTAGATTCCAAAGCTATTCCTGAACTCCCTCGGGCCTCTCAGGATACCTTATCAGCTGGGACATTTTGAGTTCTGCTATTCATTATATTTTATTTTATCAAGTTCGTTATATTGTGTAAAATTATACAGCTACTCGTTCTTTCAGGACTTTATAATTAATGAGCAATCAACATCATACCGTGAAGTTAATTCCTAAAACTAGCTAACTTCAAATCTCGTTCTAAATGCTTTTCTATAATGTTTTAGTCGGCATTGGTTACATATATCAAACTTACATTGCAAATTTCCCCTATTATACTCAAGAATCTGTAATTAGAACCTATGTTTAATATTCTGAGTAACTGTAAAATAATAACTATATCTGACAAATGAACTCTTCTGTTGTCATGATAGCTGCTTCGTGAGTTAACTGGGCTGCACCCTACAGCTGCTGTTTAGTCATTTACTGGGACAATTATCCTTTCATTTATGAAGATCAGGATTGGTCATTTGTCTGTATGTCGGCATGCTCTTATCAAGAAATGTCAGGAATGCTGTCGTCCTGGCGTTGGAGTAGGTCCATTGGTAGTGTGCTTTCTTTTAATTTAAGGCTGGAACAGAATGTTAATCTAGTTTATCACCCCCTGACACCTTGTGTTTTAGTTCTAAGGTAGGCTGCCTGTTTTTGATTGTCAGGCATTTTGTACGAGCCAATTTGGACCATTCTATTCCAGGTGGGGCAGGCCGTGCCCAGAACAGTAAATCAACTAAGATTCAAGTATTGAAATAAAAATCACTATTCGCTACCATTGGTTTCTGTACAATGCAATACTTTTACGTTACTGAGCCTTATTTTCACACTTAAAGCTAGATATACTGGATTTGATCAATTCTTAAATATTAGATATAAGTAACAATTAATCTTAAAAACATTTCATAGCAACACTTAAAAATGGTTAGAAATCTCATATAGCTGCCCTTCATGTGTAAAAATGAGCAGCATTTATTGGATGTAAAATAATCAGACGTCTCTTAATATGTAAGGCCGAATATTAATCCAATGATTTCTGTGAACATTCAAATGAGAAGGGAACAGATATTATCTGTGAGTGTTGGATAAGGAATCATTAATTCGTTTGTGTTTGTGTTATCCTGGAATAAGAGAACTATTATTATTATTTTAATATTGACACTAAGAAATAATGGATAAAATTAACATGTGAATTTGACGAAGTTTGTTACAAAACCTAAACTGAATTACTATGTGATTTTTGGAATGGCAATGAATTGATAATTAATTTTAGAACTTTGGCAAAGTAAATGATTCAATATTTCCAAATGGATTTGCTCTGATGTTGACTAGATATTTCTTCATCTGTCAGCTGAGAATGAAAATTCTGGCATGATGACATGGAAAGACATTAGACATTCAGTGAACGTTGATCAGAAATGGTTTGTCATTCACAATTCTCAGATCTTCAAGATTTCTATCCTTGGTTTCTCTACTTTTCTTCTGGAGAAATATAATATATAATAAGAACAAATTCTGCATTGTATTTAATTCATGCAATTTTTCATATCATCAATATTTAGACATTTGAGTCAGAATTATAATGAAAATAAGTCAATAAGGAAGATTTATTTTCACAGAAACATACAGTCAACAGCATTTATCAACGTATTTGTTTCAATATTGTCTCTGAATAAACAGTTAAATATGTTTAATGGGGATCTGTTGACAATGTAATCAACCACAATATCATTTTTATCATAATTTTTGGATTGGAAATCTATCAGAAAAAAAATCCTATATTCAGGACTTGCTTCATCTCGATACATGTTGCACGTAGTATCCTCAGGCATAAGTAATAAGGTGTTATCAATAATCTGGGAAAGACGTAGTGTGTAAATTATAATAAGGTGTCTCTTACATATGTTTGGATCTGGTGAGACTGTGATGTTTGCTATGATTATTCATCCTGAGAACAATAAGGTACGTACAAAGTGTTTTTCACCGAACAGTAATTAGGTGGTCTTGAAGACCATTACAGGTACTTTGATTTCAATAATGTTGAGCTGATTTCCATGATCTGGGAAATGTTTCACAACAGTTACCAAAATTCTGGATTCTAAGCATTCAATGGGTTTCGTGCAAACACCCTTCACTTGTCGTCATTCTCAAGTGAGGTGTCTGATGCTCAGGCACTGGCTGGAAGTCAAGGTGCCAGGAAGTCTGCTTCAACCTCTCCAAAACACAGCTCTTGGGCTGGTTGTAACAGGATCTCCCGAACCTTTGTGAGCTCTTTGACCGGGCTTTCCACTGTTTTCTGGAGCTGGTTACTTTGTCTACTGTTTCCTTTAGTTTGACCTTTTTTTTTAGCTCTGCTTTTCCCAGCTGTAGGAATATTTAGAATGTTCAATTATGGGCCACTGGTCACTTGACCTTAGCGGACAGATAAAATATGGTTCACTTACTGTTGTAATAACGAATTGAGAATGAATCTTTGCATTTTAATAAATAAAATGTTTCAATTTTATCAGTGGTTTACAATGACATTGATTAGATAGTCATTAAGAGAGATCAACTGACAATTATAAGCTATTTGCAGGATTATTGAATTGAAAAAGGATACAGACGTACAGAGATTTTTTTGGAAGGCATTGCTTTTTCATTCTAATATCTTTGTTGTTCAAGAGGTCTATGTAGCTGTTCATTGGTTCTCTTGTCCAGATGCTACTTTATAATTCATATTGCTTTTATTGTGCCCGGAGTTTTGAGATTTGTATCAGATTAAGAAGAAAACGATGAGCTATTAAAATGAGAACTTGAGTGAATAGAAAGCACAGTAAATTTAAATTGCAGAGGAAACAGAGAGTATTTGTTTCAAATAAGCAAATATTTTTTATGTCGAAAGTGTGGTGGTGGAAAAGCACAGCAGACCAGGCAGCATCCATGGAGCCGGAGATTCCCGATGAAGGCTTATTCCTGAAACATGGTTCCTCCTGCTCCTCAGATGCTGCCTGACATTCTGTGCTATTCCGGCACCACATTCTTGACTCTGATCTCCAGCATCTACTTTCCTC
The DNA here is from genome assembly GCF_047496795.1 of Chiloscyllium punctatum. Taxonomy (NCBI): domain Eukaryota; kingdom Metazoa; phylum Chordata; class Chondrichthyes; order Orectolobiformes; family Hemiscylliidae; genus Chiloscyllium; species Chiloscyllium punctatum. The sequence goes on from NW_027309819.1 coordinate 173,704, forward strand.
ACTTTCTCCAAATATTTGTAATGGACATGAACTGAAAATGATCGCCTCGGCAGTTGAACAAAACCAAATTTACACTTTTTTGTGCAATATTTGGACTGAAAATTGTTTGTGATCATGCAACACATTAGGACATATGAACACCTCTTCTGTTAGAATCCTTTGCCATTTATAATAAAGAATAACCACTGCTTTGAACAACCAGTATCGTGTGTAATTACTGAACTGAAATACCAGAGGACAACTTCTGCATTTATTGGAGGGAATGATAACCAGATCCTTACTGTGGCAGTGGGGATTGATCTCAGGAACAATCAGATAGTTCTTCTGATTATTCCACTGAACAGTAATTAGATGGTCATGAAGACCTTTGTGTGGCCTCATGTTTAGTGTTTTGTGTGAGCAATGATTTAAAAAAACATTGAGATATTTTACAAGATTTCGGAACACTGATAATCAAGTGTTCAAGGTATTAACTAAAGTCAACTTTAAAAAAGTTAGAATTGCTTAGAGAAACACAATTAAACTATTGTAGAATCCCTGTTAGCACAGTGTGGTAACAGGTCATTTCGTTGAAAAAAATGACCCTCCAAAGAGTAACCCAGCCAAACACTTTCCCAACCATATTCCTCGACATTTACTGCTGACTAACATGCACATCCCTGAACACAATGTGCAATTTAACATGGCCAGCTCACCTAACCTGCACATATTTGGATTGTTGCAGGAAACCACAGCAAAGTCACATAGACTTGGAGAGAATGGATAAAGTACACAAAGACAGTCACCGAGGATGGGATCAAACCGAGATCCCTGGCACTGTGAGGCAGCAGTGTATATGCAAAGACAAATTTCAAATAAACACCCTCCGCTATTGTCAAAGCATGTAAAATTTACATTCAATACGAATAGATGAATGGAAAACAAAAAAAACTCCAACAATTCATGAATGAAAAATAATTAGAAATTTAATTTGATCAAAGGTCATTCCAATATTTAGATGAATTGCAATTTTTAATAACAAATGTAGGTAATTAGCTGACTAATGAATAATTGGAAGTGGCATATGTTTACTTTACAGACGAAGAAAGTGACTTGGTTTCCCCCCTTGTAACACAGCAGAATAACAATGTGAATGTCCGAAATGTTTGAATCAAGCTCTTTCGAACAAAATACTGATCACTTACGATCACTTAGCTTTTCACTTTTAAGACCGCAACATTCTCAAATATTTTTTCAGGAATTTAGAACCAGCAGAACTATTTAATTTCTTTTCTTGGGAACCCGAAGAAGAGAATAAACAGCACATACTGTGAAAAAGTCATTCAATGCGAACATTCAACTGAAGACAATATTTCTTCTTTCAAAATATGTTCAACTTCCAAAAATTCAAAATTTATTGTCATTGTTGAATGAAACAATAAAGAGATGCTGATGCTTTTTCATTGGATTTTGTTGCATGAAAAATGCTTAAGTCTTAAGTGTTAGCATTGAAGTGAAATATATTTACATTAATACAACTATGTTTCAACAGGTAAAATAAAAATTAGTTGTTACAATGAATGAGAGATTGTACACTGCAATACATATGAAGAATTAACATGATTCAATATTTCAAAAGCACATTGCTGTGATGTCGATTGTATATTTACTAAGATCAGTAAACTAAGGAATAAAACATAGTAGCTAGCTTTACGTATTAAAGAAAAAATGAGACATTCAGTGATTATTGAACAAAATTCTTTTCTGAACTCCAAAATATATGCAATATACAAATTGTGAATTTCTTTCCACTGGATTCCTTGTAGAGATGGTACGTTGATTAATATTATAATCAAAGTGTCAGAATTAGGAAGAGAATTAATAGATCATGAAAATGAGCATGAAACTAAACAAACAATGAAGTCACTGCTGGGTGGTATATAAAGCGATTGTAATAATTGTGTCATTATTGTACAATGATGAATAATGTTGGAATTGAAACAACAAAAAAAATCAACACTTCTTTTCTTACAATGCAATGAAAGCAATAATCATTTTTTGGCATGCATGTTTGGAAAAAGCAGTCTTTTAATATGACATACAGTGAAGACTAACCTTTTTGCAAAATTGTAAGAAGTTCATAAATTCAAAATGTAGCGTTTGTTGAATTTGCAACAAAAATGGTTATAATTTGAATTGTCTCTTGCACACACACAACAGAAGAGGAGCTTAAAGATTGTTAGAATAGTTAAAAAAATGTTTCCAGTGTTCTTGTATTACAGTCAATATCCATGATAAATTAGAATAATTGTTTTAAACAACATAAATCGTCGTTAACAACTGAACTGAAATATAAGATATCAAATGCACTTACTGCATGGACGAGTAAACAAATGCTTACTGTTGTCATTAGTCTCAGGAACAATAAGATACTCAGGTTATTCCACTGAACAGTAATCAGCTGATGATGAATATCTTTGTGTCGCTTTATGTGCACTGTTTTGTGTGAACATTGACTTCAAGAAAATTGAGATATTTACATGAATTAGGAATAGATTGGTAATTGGGTGTTAAGGATCTTATTTAAGATTAGACTTTTTAAATAGTTGATAGAATTGCTGAGCAAAACACACTTCAGACATCATGCAATAAATGAGATAAGTGATTATGAGAAACGAAGTTCAGTCACTTCAATAACTTCAGTCTGGAACAAGACCTGAATCAGTAGTATCGTTTATTACGCTGTTGCACGAGGGGTGTGGTGTCCACTGTCCACAAGGCACACACACACACACTGAATTTAATGAGTACACAATATTTATGTAATTCGTTTCTCTTCCCTCCTCCTATTGCTCCTCCCCTGTTTACAACTATTTCTAATCTAAACTGGCTGTTTATCTCTGAATTCATCCAGCCTGGTCCCTGACAAAATGTTTATCTCTGGCCTCACAAGGCCGTTTGACCACCTCCCTCTGTGGTCTTATTGTTATTTATCCTTCTTCACTGCCATCTATTTCCATGCTAACCAAAGCATAATTTCTTTTTATTCTTTATTTACACCGAGCCTTATGACCTTTTGATGGTGTTATTTTGTTCCTGCTGAAGCGGGAAACAGATGCTTGTAACTGTTTGTACAGGCATATCTAGCTTAACCTACACCCCTCCCCTCACAGCACCTTAACTATTTGTCTATAACATCTCCCATTATGTGCAGACACATTTCAATCTTGTATGCACATTTTAGCTAATACAAAAGCAATAATATATTTCCTTCACATAGTTTTCATTCTTGTTAACTCAGCTCTTGGCTGAAACAATTATACACTGGTGCGAGTTCATTTACCTTGAATAAACAATTATGATTGCAGAAGTAACACTGCTTTACATATATCCCACAGTGATAAATATGCAAAGTCAAATTTCAAATGAATGCACTTGGATATTTTCACAGCAGTTCAATCTCACATTCAATATAAATAGGTGAGTGGAAAATGAAAAACAAATTTCACACAATTCATAAACATCAATAATTAAAAATTGATAAATAAAAAGAATTGGCATTTGTTTATTTGACTGAACAAGAAATGTATTTTTTCTCCTCATTTTTATAGCACTGGAGCATCAAGTTCTATGTACTGTTTGAACTCAGCTCTTCAGAACAAAAGAAAATAAATTAATATCATTACTTTGTATATTTCATCTGTATGACTGCAACATTCTCAAATATTTTCCAACGAATATTGATTGAGTGGAATTAGATACATTCTGCTATTAGTGACCTGAAGAAAATTAATAGCAAATATTGGAATGAACAACAGATGGAAGCATATCTAGCATTAAATTGAAAGGCAATTCATTTGATTCTTAGATATTTTCTAACCAACATTCAGAGCTGCTCTGGCACAACTCTGTGCAAGGTGGGAATTGAAACTGTACCTCCTGGTCTGGTAACAGAGACACTATCAGAGCTGCACAACATTCCTTCATAATGTTCCCAACTAGGCTGGGCAGGTCTATAATAACATGCTCACTGTGGTTACTCAAGTGAAAAATAATCAGATGTTTATTGTGATAATTGGATTGTAATTAAATGGATGGATCCTGTGTGTAATGTACTTAAAATTAAATAGTAATTTATAATAATGATGGGAGTTAACAGATGTCTTAATTAAATATGATTTTTATGATAATTTGTGGAATAACAACTTGACAGATGTGTGATTACTGTAAATTGATAAATAAAAATGAATACAATCATTCTACATGTTTATAATAGTTTCTCATTTTATAAAATGCAACATAAACTTTGTTTGTTCTACACGTAAATTGGAACAAAATGATGACTTGGTCAGTCAATGTTACTATTCAGCTGAAGACAACTTTCATTGATTCTGAAAATGTCTGGTTTCTAAGAAGTCACCATTTCCCGTGAGTGTTTAATGAAACAAGAAAGATGTCAATCCTTTTTTTGTGTACTTCAAAAAAATTCATCGGAATTTAAATAATTTTGCACAAGAAAAATATTCAACTATTATTGTGATTAGAAGCACAATAAATGTTAACATTGAAGTGAATTAAAACCAAATCATTTCAGGAGTGTTTCCAAGTTTAAAATGAAAAGCAATATTCACAATGATTGAAAGATTCTACATTGCTAAGTTCTTGCAGTAGTTATTACATGGAACCATAATTCCACACTTACATCCTTTGCCAAATTGAACAATTATTTGATATGAGCAACAAATTGATTTTAAAACTACTATTAATGAATTTAAGAATAATGATTTATCTCATCTTACTATTCCACTGAGTAATGTGCAGAAATGAAGAGAAATATTGCAGTGTAAAGTAACTGGTGTTCTCTGAATATCAATGACTGTGATGACTGTGATCTTTCAAATGAGCAAAAGTCAGATATTTACAAAGGATGTCGCAAGGGTAGTTATTGGTCTTTTCTGGGTGTATTGGCCCGACCAAACAGGTTTTTATATTGTAGCATTCACAATAAGAAATATAGAAAATATTAATAACACATTAACTTAGACTTCGTAACAAGCACAAAGTGCTGTGTAATTATTGTAATTGTTCATTGTTTCTAGAATATTGATAGATAAATTAACTTAATATTTTGAAAGCACTTTGCTCTGACATCGATTGCGTCATAATTAAGATTGATAAACAGAAAATTAATATATAAAAAGTCGTTTTAATAATTCTAAAAAATACTCAGCAACAATTGACACCTTTCAACATTGGGTTTTTTGTTGAGTCGTGTTTATTTTTTAAATTTTTCTCGTGATAAATGTTTAGACATCTATGTCAGAATAAGGAAGAAAATAATTAGACCAGGAAAGTGAGTACTATTGTGAACAAAAAGTCAAATAAATGACATTTGGTACAGAAAATTATTTTGCACAAAATGACTGATAATTATGTGATTATTGTTCATTGACAACTCATGCTGGAAGTAAAAGAAGCAGATTTTAACATTTCCAAAGCAGGTTTTTTTTTCTTATAATGAAATTAAAATACAAATCATTTTGTATTGATTTGAAAAAGTGTCATTTAATATGATATTTGAGATGAAGAATCGTTCTTTTTCCCCCAGTGTAGTCTTTTCAATAATTTAAAATTTAGTGTTATTTGAGCTAAAGAACAGATGGGTGTACCTACATTGATTTCTTGCGTACAAAAGAAGTAAAGTCAACAACATTTTTAAGTTTCGTAGAGTTAATGAGCAAAATGCATTGAAGCTGTCATGCATGAAGTGAGATAAGTGAGAGAGAGAGACAAATTAAATGTTCAAATGAACACGTCGATATTTTGAAAGCATATCAATCTTATGAATTATGTATTGGTGGATGGAAAATAAAAACAAATTCCTGACAATTCAAGAATGAATAGTAATAAGAAATTTAATTTGTTCAAAGCACATAACAATATTTAGATGAATTGCAATATTTAGTTACAATTGTAGGTGATCAACTGACCAATGAATAATATGAAGTTGCATTTGGTTATTTTGCTGAAGAGGAATTTTGACTGTTTAGTTTTTCATCTTTATAATACTGGAGGAAAAGGATTTATGTGCTTGAAATGTCTGAACTAGGTTCTTTCAAACAGAGAAGAAAAAATCAATGAGTATCATTTCTTAGACTCTTCCAACTTTAAGATTGCAACATTCTCAATTACTTTTTCAAGGAATGTTGAACTAGCAGATATGATACGTTTTATTAGTGACCTGAAGAAAATAAGTAGTAGATATGGGGATGATTGAAATGCACAGCAGATTGAAGTATATTTCATGTTGTTTTGAAAAGCAGTTCAATCTATGCCAGGTATTTTGTCATGAATATTTTGAGCTGCTCTGACACATCTCTGCTGAATGTGGGAATTGAAATTATTCCTCCTGATCTTGTCGTAGAGACACTGTCAGAGCTCCACACGGACCCTTCATAATGTCCCCACCCCCGGAAGGGTAGGACCATAGTCACATGCTAACTGTGGCAACACAAATGAAAATGAATCAGATGCTTATTGTAATAATTTGTATGGGAATTAATTACATATTTTCTGTGTGTAATGAACTGACAAAATGAATTAGTAATTTACAGTAAAGTTGTAACAAAGCAATAATGACTTTAATTAAATATGAATCTCATGATGATCCATGATAGGAAAAAAAGCCTAATCATTTGATCATTATACACTGATGAACAAAAATCAATCAAATAGTTCCATATGTTCAAAGCAAGTTTTCACAGAATAAAAAGAAAATTAAAATGCTTTTGCAACATAAATGAATAGGAAAATAAATGAATTAGTCAAACAATATGACTATTCATCTGAAGACATCTTCCCTTCTTACCCAAAATGTTCAAATTCCCAAAGTTCAAAATGTACTGTGACTATTTCATGTAACAATAGAGATGTTAGTTCCTTTTGTTGTACTTCAAAACGTCACAAGAATTTTAAATGATTTTGTTCCATGAAAAATTATTAACTTTATAGTGTTTATAAATACAGTAAATGTTAGCATGTAAGCGAAACATAATTAAATCAATTCAACTTTTGCTAGGGTTAAAATAAAAAATGATATTTACAACACACACAGCAAATCTTTACAATATTTCATGCATGAGCCATAATTCCACAGATATACCCTGAACTATATTGAACAATGATTAGATAATAGCAGCAATTGGATTGTCAAAATTCTATCAGTTAATTTAAGAATACGGAGAAATCTTAGTTGATTATTTCACTGAACAATTTGGAGAAATGCCCAGGAATTATTCAAATGAAAAGTAATTACAGTTCTCTGAACGCTTCAGGCTGAGATTAGCGTGATCATTCAAATGAGCAATCATCAAATATTTACAATGAGGCATTGAATGGGAAGTCATTGGTTCCATTATGGAATCGTTCAGCTGAACAGTAAATTGATTTTTATATTGTAGGGTTCGTACTCAGAAACAATTGATGCAATTAAAATGCGATTCTCACTATATTTGTTAGAAAGATTAACTCCAATAATTGTGCAATTATTGTAATGGCAGTGACTGGAAAAATAACATTATAATCTGAAAAAATAAATTGATTTAATATTCTAAAAGCACTTTGCTGTGATGATTATTGGATATTCATTAAGGTCGATAAACTGAGGAATACAATATAATGGCTAGCTTTATGGATTCACAAAAATGAGCCAGTTATTATTCAGCAGAATTGTTTTCGGGTCAAACATGCAGAATTACAAGAATGACATGTTACCATCCATTGGTTTGCTTCTTGAGACGTACTTTTAATTTATATACTTTTGATCATGACCAATGTTTCGACATTCCTGTCAGAAGTAGGAAGTTAATAAGTAGATAGTGAAAGTGCGTATGACAGTGAACGTAAGATACAGGGAACTTCCATAATTTTGTGATGATTGTACATTGATAAATAACTTTGGAGTAAAAAAAGTAAATCAACATGTTCAAAGCAGTTTTTTTGCTCATAACAAATTGAAAATTAAAAAAATCCTTCTGCAGTGCACATGATTTGAAAACGCATCAGTCACCAGTCACAAAAAAACATCGGCGCGAGACAATAAGACCCTTATGAAGGGGATTCGACTCAACAGGAATTCGAGGACCTTGAACATCTTCATGTCGTTCTTGCAAAGATTTTTAAGGTGCAAGCTCAAAGTGTTTTCACCTACTGGTTGTACTAAACCAAAATACATCATTTTATTTTGCGATACTTCAACTGGATTGGAAATCTGCTATGTATGGTGACGTTAGCATCCTCGCTCATTTGTAATAAAGCATTGTTATTGGTTTTAGCGAAATATTTCGTGTGCAATTACTGAAGTGAAATGTAAGAAATCAAGTGCATTTATTGGATGGAACAGCTCACCAAATGTTTATTGTGGTTCTTGTTCTCAGAAACAATAAGATACTTACTCAGGTTTTTCTCTGAGCAGTAATTAGATGACCAGGAAGATAATTGTGTGGTTGTGTGTGCCGTGTTCAGTGAGCATTTTTTTTCAATTACAACTATATTTTAAGAATATAGGAAGGGATTAATAATCGTGTGTTAAAGATCTTAATTAAAGTCATATTTTCTTTTAAAAATTACGAGAATTCCTTTGTGCAACAATAATTTGGAGATCTCGGTATTGGACTAGGGTGGACAAAGTTAAAAATCACATGACACCAGGTTATAGTCCAACAGGTTTATTTATAAGCACGAGCTTTCAAGGCTATGGCTCTGTATCAGGTGATCTGGTCTCTTAGGAGAGACACTACTAGAGATACACAAGTGCCTTTCATTATCGTCCCAACAAGGAAGGTTGGGATTACTCAAATGAAAACTAACCAGTGTTCATTCCAATAATTGGGCTGAGAATTAATTAGACTGTTTCTGTGTAATGGACTGAGAATGAAATAGTATTTCACTATAATAATGGTACTAAGCACATATGCTCTAACTTACAAATTAACATCAGATTAATTGGAAGAAAGATAAATCGACATATCATGAGCTTATTGTAAATTCATAAAAAATACAACTGCTGAATACGTTTAAAGCAGTTTTTCTTATAAAGAAAAAGATAATGAGAATGTTTAGCAGTCGGACGGAATCAGCAGAAAAGGTCATTCACTGTGACTATTCAGCTGCAGACATCTTCTCTTCCTTCCACAAATGTATAACTTGCAACAATTCCAAATGTATTCTGACTGATAAAGGAAAGAGCAAACACCTGTAAATTCTATTTTTTTGGTTATGAAAAAGTCACAAACTTAAATAATCTTACTGTGATCAGAATTACAATAAATCTTTGTGTTGAAGAAAAATATAATCAAATCAAATCAAAATATACGTCGATATTCACAATAATTGGCAGAGTGAACACTGCAATATCTTTCCATTAGTTGATGTACTGAGCCATATTTCCACTTTTCTATCCCTGACTGGATTGGTCAATGGTTAGATATTAGCAATAACTAAATTATTAATATGCTGTCAGTGAACTGAATATTAATGAGAAACTTCACATTGCTGTTTGAACGAGCAATGTGTCAAAATAAACAGCAATTATTGGTGAAATATCATTAGATATCTCTTAATCGATGAGGCTGTGATTACTTTGATTGTTGAAATGAGTAGTATTCCAATATTTCCAATGAGCATTGGATGGAAAATTGATACTTTTTGGTGTAGAGCTGAATTTTTTTTATTGTAGTATTGGCAGTAATAATCAATGGATTAAAGTATGATGTGCATCACACCTTACTGAATATTTTCAAGTTTTCTAACAGGTTTCTAGTCCAATCTTCAATTTAAAAAGGGTAATTTTGGCTCAGCACATCAGTAACTGCAAACATTTTCAACACATCTCCAAAGTTATTAATATTATAATTTTAAAAAAATCAAAAAATTACCTCTGTAAATGTCATTGACTCTATCTTTAGATTATAGTCAAGTTTGTTCTCTACTTATTTTCTTCCTATTTCTGACACCAGTGGCTAAATATTGATTAGATTAAATGTCATATGAGTGAGGTATTAGTTTTCTCTGAAAGATGTGTGCAGCACAGGAATGGGTCCTTTGGCCCGTAACGTTGTGCTGAATATAATCCAAAAGAAACTCATCCCTTCTGCCTATCCTTGGTCCATATCCGTCCAAATTATCTAAATGAACATTAAATAGCCTTAATGTATCTGCCTCCACCACAAACCCTTGAAGTTCATTCCAGAGACCTACCACTTCCTGTGTAAAAAGTAAATGCCCCTCACATGCCCCTTGAACTTCCCCTCCCTACCCCCCCAACCTTAAATGCGTGCCTCATAGTTTTGACGTTTCAACTCTGGGAAGAAACGTCCTGACTGCCAACCCTACCTATGTATCCCATGATTGTATAGACTTCAATCAATTCTTCCCCTCAGCCACCGCCACTCCACAAAAAAGCAGCCTCTCCAAATCCAGGCAACATCCTGGTAAACGCCCTCTGTGCCATCTCCAAAGCCTCCATACCCTTCCTGAAATGTGGCGAACAGAAGTGAATACAATACTTTAAGTATGCCTTAACCAAAGTCTTACAAAGTTGCAAAATGATATCCTGACTCTTGTAACCAGTTCCCTGACGAATAAAGGCAAGCATGCTATTTGCCTTCCTTACCACCCTATCTACTTGCATGGACACTTTCAGGGAGCCATGGTCTTGAACGCCAACATCCCTTTGAACAACAAAGCTCTTCAGGGTCCTGCCATTAACTATCTACTTTCCCTTAACATTTGAGCTTCCAAAGTGTGACACCTCATACTTGTATGGATTAAGGTTTACCTTTAATTTCTCTGCCCATAGCTGCAGTTTATCTTTTTCGTGCTGCATTCTTTGACAACCTTCTACATTATTCACAACTGCACTGAACTTTGTATCATCTGCAAGCTTATTAACTCACCCAATTAGGTTTTAATTCATGTCACTTCTATATATTTGTATCGTAACCAGAAGGGTTCCAGTACAGATCCCTGTGGAAAAAAGACAGAAAATGAGGGAAATTTCTTGAATAAATGTGTTCTTTTCAATGACAAAACAATTCTGATGAATAATCTCTGAAGTTGTGATTTTTGTTTTAAATTAACCCAATATTTTAATTCTCAGTTTACTGATCTTAATGAATATCCAGTACAAACTGCTTTTAATATATTGAATCATTTGAAGTGTTGAGTTCTAACATTAATTATTATTTGATTGTCATTTCAATTCTCACACCATCATGAGATTCACATTTTAGTTGAATCCATTATTTCAGTATCACAATGAAATGTTAACATTCTTTTCAGGTCAACGCACCTGCAATCTTCCAGAGTTTTCTCACCCAACACTCATAGTAACTATCTCATTCTCTTACATTTGAATTCTCATATTAATGGAAGGATTATTAATCAGCCTTATCAATTAAGAGATGGCTAATTATTTTTCACTTCAATATTTCATTTTTTTTCAGATATACTGCACAATTACATTGCAATAAGGATTTTCTTATCAACCTTAAATTTGGTTTCAGCCATTTTAAAACTAATTATTGCTAATGTCTAACTGGTAATCATTGTTTAAATGCAATATATCCAGCTGTCGATGTGGAACAATGACTCAATACATCAACTGACAAACAATATTGCACTCTACGATCTCTTAATCTTAGCAAAATAATTTTCAGTATGGAAGCTTAGTTGGATTGAATTGGCTGTGAGCAAAAATACATTCTGAAGAAAGGTCACTGGACCCAAAGTATTAACACTGAATGCTTCCCACAGATGCTGCCAGACCTGTTGTGTTGTTTTCCAGCAATTACTGATTTTGTTTCTGAGTTCCAGCATCCACAGTTTTTTGCGTTCTTGTACTGATTGTATTTCACTTCAATGCTAACATTTCTATATTTCTGATTAATACAAAAGAGCTAACTATTTTTCACATTAAACATTATTTAAATTTCATGTTTCTTGTGTACACAAACCTGATTAACAAATGATTGATCTATTCTTTTACAATAAATCTTGAATTCTTAGAAATCACAATTTTGTGAAACTGAGGAAAGTTGTCTTTCGCTGAGTAGTCACGTTGAATGGCGAATGCTTTATTTCCAATTCATGTGCGTTACAAAGCAGGTCAATGTTAATTTATGTATATGAATAACTGCTTCAAACACATTGAATTATTTGATTATCATGAGAATTATATTTATTTAAGATCATTGCCGCTTCGTTCCATCATTATTAGAAATTAGGAATTCTTTTTCTCCATTACACACTGGAGCTGTCTAATACAATCCTAGTCCAATTATCACGATAAATATCTGAGCAGTTTTCCGTGTGAGTAACCACAGTAAGTATATGATCATAGTCCTGCCCTTTCTGCATGGGAACATTATGGAGGGTTCTGGTAAAGTCTGTACTAATAGACCATGAGGTAGGCATTCAATTCCTACCTTAAACAGAGATGTGTCAAAGCACCTCAGAGTTGATTAGAAAATATCTAAGTGTCAATTGAATTACTTTTCAATCCAACATTTTCTCAACTTGTATCTGTTGTTGATTATAATGGTCACAATATATTGAATTTATTTGCTTCAGGTCACTGATTAAAGTATGAATGTTATGAAGGTAAGGGGGAAAGTTTTAAAAGGCATCTGAGGGGCAACTCTTTTCACAATGCGTGTTTGGCATACTGAGATGAGATGTGACAGGAAAGGCAGCGGCTGGTACGATTACAACATCTAAAAGACTTTTGGACAGTTACATGGATAGAAAACATCCAGAGGGATATGGGACAAACACAGGAAAATGGGACTAGTTTAGTTTCGGAAACCTGGCCGGAATGCCAATTTGGGCTGAATGGCCTGTTTCCGTGCTGTATCAGTCTAACTTTCTACAATTCAAACTTGACTGTGATAGGTAAAGGAAAGCAAAAACGGGTATTAATTCTGTTTTGTCTCCATAAAAAAGTGACATGAATTTTAAATAATTGTGTCACATGAAATAGTTCACTCTTATTGTGATTAGAAATACAATGAATGCGAGCATTAAAGTGAAATAGAATTGAATTAATTCAACTGTGTTTCCATGGTTAAAATAAAAATTGATTTTCACAATGATTGTGAGTTTGTACACTGCAATATATTCACATCAGTTCATGTACTGAGCTATTATTACACATTTATACCCCTTACTGAACTGAACAATAGTTACACATTAGCAACACATAGATTTTTGAAAATATATCAGTGCACTTCAAAGAAGGAGATATTTAATGTTGCTATGTGACTGTGCAATGTGTAGACATGAACAGCAATCATTGCAGTGAAAAGTAATTACAGTTCTCTGAATTTATAAGGCTGAGATTACTGTGATTATTCAAACGAGCAAAAGTCAGTTTTCAAAGCATGTTGGGTGCAAAATCATTGGTTCCATTGTGGGATACTTGACCTGAAAACAATAGTATTGTTACAATGCATTAAATTAAAATATGGATCTGACTATACATGTTAGACAGACAAACAAATTATTCTGTAATTATTATAAAGATAATGAATTCATAATAAATGTTGGAATCAGAACAAATATGTTGACTCAACATTTTAAAAGCACTTTGCTCTAATGTTGATTAGACACCATTAAGCTCGGTAAATTGAAGACTAAAATCTAACAGCTGGATTGATGGATTGAGGACAATAAATGAGTCATTCAGTAATTATTGAAAAGAAATGATTTTTGCTCAAAATGCAGACAATACAGAAGTAATGTATTTCATTTAATTAGTTTACATGTAGAAACGTTTGTTTTTAAATTATTTAATTTTATCCTGATCGATGTTCAAACATTTGTGTCTGAATTAGGAAGAAAATAAGGAGATAACGAAAGTTAATATTAGAGTGACCACAAGATACAGTCCATGACATTTGATAGAAAAAGGAATTTGCATAATCTTGTAATTATTGAACATTGTTAACCAATTAACTCCTCAGGTACTGAAGCAGTCCAACCCCAAGAACAACAAGATCTAGACAATATCCAGATTTGGGCTGACAAGGGGCAAGTAACATACATGCCACACAAATGCAGGCTGCGACATCACGTATAAGAAATGACCTAACTACCATCACTTGACATTCAGTGCTGTTACCATCACTGAACACCCACTATCAACATTATCCTGGGGATAATCATCGCTCAGAAACTGATTTGGTCTCACCACACAAACACAGTGGCTACAAGAGTAATTCAACTCCTGGCTCCTGAAAGCCTGCCCAACAGCTACCAGGCACAAGTCAGGAGTGTGATGGAATACTCCCCACTTGCCTGGATTAGTGCCACCCTAACAACACTCAAGGAACTGATGGCCACTTCCATCTCGAAGGACAAAGGCAGCAGCTAGATGGAAAGGCAACTACCTTCAAGTTCCCCTCCAAGGTACTAACCCACCCTGACATGGGAATATATTGCCATTCCTTCACTGTCGGTGGGTGAATGTCCTGGAAATCCCCACGCCAATGGCATCATGGGTCAACCCACAGCAGGTAGACTGCAGCGGTTCAAGAAGACAGCTCAGTACCAATTTCTCAAGGGTAACTCGGGACGGGCAATAAATGCTGGGCTCAGCCAGTGACACCCAAATCACATCAAATAAATATTAAAATAATGTCTGCAAGATAAAAACAGCTTCAACACTGTCCTAGCTGCAGTCTCTGCCTCTTCTTATTGACAAAGATAAAAGGTTACCTTGCTCAACTTTCTCATCAGTACAGTATTCCCCCCAGCCCTCTCTTATACCAACCAGCAGCATTTCCATCACCAGCAGCAACTCCGCTTAAAATATTTTGTCAGTAACTTTTCATTAACTAGTTACTTCAATTACAATGCAATCTCTACAAACAGACCAAGTACTTTTTCGGCAACAACAAATTTTCTAACAACTTTTCTTGATCTCTCTCTGCCATTCTTTTTGGTTATATGAGGTAGGGAGGGATGGGATCACCACAGTGATGTAAGATATATGTAACACAGTGAGACAGGAAAGCTAGTATGGCTCACGTTGACTCTTAGACCCCACACAGTGGAACAACACATTCACTGCATAATAAACACAATACAACATTTCAACCCGGCGTAACAGTAATAAAATGTGGATCGGTTGGACAGGCTGGATTTGTTTCAACCGGAGTTTGGGAGAGTGAGGGGTGACATGACTGAAGTGTCTAAGATCCTGCTTGGTTTGTTAAGGAGGATGTGGAAAGGATGTTTCCTCTTGTGGGTCATACGTGAACTCGAGAGAACTGCTTTAAAATTAGATTCACCCTTTCAGGACAGAGATGAGGAGATTTATTTCCTCTCAGAGGGCTGTGCAACTTTGGAACTCTCTGCCCCAGAAGGTGGGCTCACTGATTATTTTAAGATACAGGTTGATAGGTTCTTGTTAAGGGACATTGGGGGAAGATGGAACACAAATCACTAACAGATCAGGCCTGGCCTTATTGAATGATGGAGTGGACTTGAGGGGCTGAAACTTCACCTTCTGCTTCATTCTCACATGACACAGGACTGAGAGCTTTGTTGAAAATTCATTCACTGGATGTAGGTGCCACTGGCTATGGGCAGCATTTATTACCCAGAGGGCAGGTAAGAGTCAACCACATTGCTGTGGGTCAGGGGTCACATGTAGACTAGATCAGGTAAGGATGGCAGCTTCATTCCCTAAAGGACATCTGTGACCGAGATGGGTTTTTCCTGACAATCGAGAATAATTTCATCAATAGACTCATAATTCTAGATGATTATTGAATTCAAACTGCTGAAACTGACTGACCATGTGGCTGTCAGTGAATCCAACACAAGTGAATGGAAACATTGCTCAGAATCTGGTTCTGGAACATTCAATACAACCAGGAAATGGAAAGTGAATAATTAGCTGAAAACAAGGCCACTGCTCTGTTAGAGACAAAATCAATCAATGTTCAGTTACTGAACATTATTGACTCACAGAATATGCGAACCTGCAGAATCACAGTAAAAGGGGAAAGTAAACAACATTCTTGGCAAAGACAGAATGAACCAACTGCTTGTATAAAAACAGCTCAGAACAAAGGGGCTGAATCCTCCACAAACTGACAAATCAGATTTGTAGATAGAGATTGGAAATCTTTAGAAAAAACCCTTCCCTGCTGATGGTGTGTGCTAGAAACCATTCTCAGGGTGAACTGCCACTTATTTCCCCTCACAAAAGGAGGTGTGTTGCTCACTTACAGACTGATTTCCAGACAAAGGAAACCTGATCAGGGACTCGCAGGTTAATTAAGCTATTAGTGACAGTCCATTGCACACACCAAGAGCTTAGACCACAACAGATTCTCGTGAAACCAACAGTGCAATGAAAATGGCAAATTAGTCTTTATAATCATGCAGCCTCTCTCAATTAAAATAATCCCAGTCAACTTCTCAACATTTTAAAACTATTAATATAAATGAATATATATTTATTTCCATTCCTAATTTCCTCCAAAAAATGTATCTGATTATTCTCTTCAAAATATATTTTCAATGGTGTATTCCAAATCACAATTCATTTCCAATTATTCTTAGAGCAAAACAACTTGCAAACTAAAATAGTTTTCATGTCAATAATGACACTGGAAACTTTGTCATGTAGTTCAACCATATTTCCAAATATTTGGTTCATTATTGCAGTAAAGCTAAAATTAATGTCTATTTATTTTCTCTGATATCCTTCAATTAATTTATTCCCTAATAAGAATGCCCACGGTGTAATGGGTGACAAACGTTAAATAAAATTGAATTTTCATTGCAAGAACTTGTACAAAATATCATATTATTCAGTTCATTCATTGTCGTTGATTATCTGTTATTTTCATTGATGATCACGTTAAATTCACTTAAATAATCACAGTAGAATTTTCACCTGTATAGATATGTAAAGTGAATGTCAAATTATTAATATTTCAAGTAAAACCAAATTCACATTTTGCTCTGTTTTATTCCAGGAATGACAGGATGTGTTGAATTATTATGGGAAACAGGAACAAGTGAAGGTGGTGGCTCTCTGACGTGAGGCCTTAAAGCCAAAGGGCCAGGTGGTAGTTACAGTGGGGGGAGGTACCGAGTGCCCCGCTCTCCTCAGAAGGCAGTGAGGATGGTGACACTGACTGGAACGGGTTAGATGACAAAGCGCCCATGTATGGACAGAGGGACGACAATGGGTGGGATGATCCACTGCCCTATAAGGCCCAGAAGGCCGTGTCTATGACACCACTGGGCATCAAAGCTCAACTTGGAGAGACAGTAGGGAGCAACAAAGGGAACTGACAGAAACCAAACCTGAACCGTTCACCCGCTGAATGACAGATGTTGGTGAATGAACACCCAGCCTGATGGAGAAATGGTAGTAATGGGCCTTATTGGGACAATATGGATGAATTAGTAGAGGTACACAGTCTCACCGAAGATGATGTACGGACCCTCCCTCGGCCCAAGATGCCCTGACGTGTACAGCAGAAACTGTCCCTGCAATGAGAGGATGGGGTGTGAGCCAGTTCCCCCCAGAGTACAGCTGATCCATGGCGCCAGGCATTTACAGATATTACAGGGACACACTGGGGACACACAGGCTGAATGGGCTAAAATAACCTTGGTGTCTTAGGGAACCAAGGGTAATATCGAGGATCATACAGAGAGGAAGCCTGAGGTGTGTAAGGACCACGGGGGATTACCAAACCCCAACCTGTGATGATGAAATAGGTTTGATGTATTTAAAAGATGAAATGGGACACTATTTAACTGTAATTATAAACATGGGACTCCCAGTGGGAGATAATTCTAACCACACTCTGAACTGGGCCATGAGAGCTGAGGCAAACACAGAAACACAGGGGAATAGCTGCAGTACAGGGAGGGTAATCAGACCCACAATGTTACAAGGGAAGCAGGAAAGGGCACATAGACAAGGAACATAGGCAGAGAGAGGGAGATAGGTGTTCACATTGTGAGTGGCCTGTGTTCATGTATGTATATGCATAGCCCATGAATATTCATTGACGTGCTGTTAAGGGGCCAACCCTTGCATGATTCTAACACCGGAGCACCTTTGTCAGTTACTGATAAGGATTTACCCCTCACCCCCTCAATTACTAAAATGAGAGCAGTCGGAGAGGGAACCTGGGAAGCTGGATGAAGCAAACCTGTCCCGATGTAGACCGGGAGTATGACAAAATGTATTCAGATATGGAGGTGTGAAACTCAAGAAGGGACCATTCTGGGAGTTGCTCCTATTTTTTCTAAAATGGCAACTACTGACATCAACACCCGAATTTAAACATGGGGATGCTCCGGCCAGGACTGGGACAGAAAGAAAAGGAAAGGCAACCTCTCCGGAGTAGCTACATTGGAGGGAGACTGGGACAGTCAGAGAATCTGGTGGGTTGTAGCTCGGACCCACTCAGCGGTGTGCGTAACTCAAACAGGAAAGTGGGTTGTTGTCTATCGACTCTGTAGAGATCGAGGGCCCTCTCACTCCCCACACAAATGGGATCTCATCAAAGCTGGGGCTGAGGAGGCAGTAATTGTGACAGTGATAGATTGACAGAAGCTGGAAATAGTCTGGGTCCATACCTGTGGACATTGAATGGCAGAAGAGAGTGGTGTTTACTGACCGAAGAGAAAAGGCCTCCAGGATACTATTACCTCAGGGATCCCACAATATTCCAGTATATCCCACCGATGTGTGTTTGATGGATTTTGTCACACTGATCGAACCACAACACCTCAAGCGGTGAGAAAGAACATATCCAGATATTAGACAGAGTATTGGATCAGGTTAGCCAGGCCAGGCTTAAAATTAACACACAGAGAGTGAAACTGGGAAGATAGAGAGAGACGGAACTGGGACATCATAGTGGGGAGATCAAATCAGGAAGGGAGAGGGAACAGACCCAGCGGGAACAAAAACTATGATTATAAAACTATCCACCCGCACACCGTAAAGGGATCAGGCAAACTTTAGGATTGTTTAATTATTGTGGGAATTTTGTGAGGAATTATCCAGAAATAGAGAACCATCACGAGCCCTGGCAGAAGCGCGGACATTAACCAGTGGTGAGGGAGGCAAAATGCACACAGTCAGCATGCCTTTGGTATAGTTCATGACTGAGCTCGGTGAAGGTATATCACCCTGTCTGGGGGCCACATTGAGCATGAAGAACAGGTCAGAGAGTTGGTGGAAGCAGCTAACTTTCCCAGTGAAGCAGCAATAATGAAGATTAGAGCTCACAGGGAAGTAGAAACTCCATACCAACGGGGTAGTTGGTGAGCATGGGTGAGCATACTTACTGAAACAGTGCATACATTTGAGGAGGATGCAGTGGCAGTAGCTACAGAAGCGAGAAAGGAAAGTTTAAAGACATTTCCAGAAACAGTCCCACAGCAAGAGAAACAGGAACGGGAAAAGGGTGGGGCAGTAATAGGACATAGGATGATCCAGCAGTGCCACTGTATAAGACAAACATTATGAAAAACATATGATGGGCTGGCCAGGTTTACTCAGTGGGTGGAAGCATTCCCCTACAGATTCTGACCAAGGGACACATGTTCCAGGAAATGAAGTTAAGCAGCTCTGTGGCCTGTTTGGTACTGAGCAGAAATCCCATCTCACACACCACCCCCAGAGCTCAGGGACAGTAGAAAGAATGAAGCAGACACTGAAAGCTAGTCTGACTAAGGCCCTGACAGAGACAGGCCAGGATGAGTTAGTGTACTCCCCACAATCCTAATAAAACTGACGTCAACCCCAGCAAAGGGAACTGAGCAATCCCCCTTTGAATTAGTGACCGGATGGACTATGCAGCTGCCAGAGGATATGGTAGAGGGAGGGCAGGAGATGTACAATGGCAAGGATAGGGTGAAACAATTTGTGAAAGAACTGACAAAGCAACTGCATGAGCTGAGAGGGGAAGTTGCAGACGGACAGAGAATCAGAGACTGGGAAAGGGAGCTCATAAACATCCGAGCTGACATCCTGAACCCAGGAGATCGGGTCGGGGAGAAATATTAGTGGAACGTATGAAAGAAACACATCCAAATGCTGGACTTGGCTGGGGGAGCCACAGAATTCCAGAGAGGGAACTCTTCCATCAGGCATTAGTAAGGAGCTCTGAATAAACATTGGTTGTGCTGCTCAGCACAGAACTCAAGGCTCCTCTTTGATATTTCTCCCAGTAACAGTTGGGCAGGGGTATGTTGGTGGCTGGAGGTCTGTGACCAGTGCCTCTGTTCCACAAGGGTCAGAGCTGGGACATCTGTCCTTTGTAATACATATAAATGATTAGCCTGAAAAAGTAAACGATTTAATTAGCAAGTTTGTCGATGGCACAAGGTGAAGCAGTTGTGAATCGTGAAGAATGTTGTCAAAGGAAAGATCAAGGACGAGATCAATTGGAAGGTTATGCGGAGAAATTGCAGATAGATTTTAATTCAGACAAATGTGACGTGATGTGTTTTGGGCAGCTCATTGTAAGAGGAATGTGTACACTAAAAGGAAGTGCCCTGAGCAGCACAGATATACAGAGGGATCTTCAGGTGCAAGTTCACAGCTCCCTGAATGTGGTGAAGGAGGTGGATGGCAGGTTTGCCTTCTTCTGTCAGGGGACTGAATATGAAACTGTCATTAGGCCCCCTTTGGGGTATTGTGTGCTGTGTTGAGCACCGCATTATAAGGAGGATGTGAGGCTTTGGAGAGGGTGGAAATGGGTTTACCAGGATGTTGCCTGGATTGGGAGAGTTTGGAAAATCTTGGATTGTTGTCTTTGGAAAGTCAGTGGCTGTAGAGTGATCCGAGAGGTTTCGAGTGAATAATCTGAATCGTTTTCCAAGCGGAAAGTACCAATTCACAGGCCATAGATTTAATGGGAGAGGGGGCAAGTTTAAAGGAAATGAAAACCGAAAGAACAGCAGATGTTGTAAACCAGAAAGAAAAACAGAAGTTTCTGAAAAAGCTCAGCAGTTCTTGCAGCATCTGTGAAGAGAAATTAGTTAACATTTCTGAGGAAGGGGGACCGGACCTGAAACATTAACTGATTTTTCTTCACAGATGCTGCATGACCTGCTGAGCATTTTCAACAGCATCTGTGCAAGTTAAAAGGGAGTTGTCTCAGACAAGTTTCTTATGCAGAAGGTGGTCAGTGACTAGAATGTACTTGCCTGAGAGATGGTAAAAGCAGAAACAATCACAATGTTTAAGAGGCATTTGGACAGACAGATAAACAAACATGTGTTAGCAGGGATATGGATCATATACAGGCAGATGGAATCATGATCCACACAGACATGGTGGGCCGATTATTCTGGTGCTGTACCGTTCTGTTTTCCAGGGGGGAGAATGTGTGGAGCGAGAGATAATATTTTGAGTATAATACGTCTCTTCGTTAGAACACACAGTAAGTTGATGCATTTTGAGAGAAGCAATGTAGAAAGGGAATATATATTTGAATGGCACAGACAGAGAGAGCAGGACAGCAGGAATGCGGGACAATGTGTACAAATCCTAAAAGGAGAGAGAACATAAAGTGTTTTGAGTAAACGTAAGGATGCTGGACTTCATTAACAGAGGGAATGATAACATACTCATGGAAAAGATGCTGACCGTTGAAAAAGTTCTAGTTAGGTCACAGTCAATCATTGCATCCAATTGTGGTCAACAGATTCCTGGTCAGGATGAGGAAGTTAAAATAGCACAGGGGGGCCTGTGCCATACTTTGCTTCTCTTTCAGGATGCATTGGCGACTCAAGGGTTAAACATTCTCCTGCCAAAGGTCTTCCTGCCGTATTGTAAGAGTACAAGGCCTGTACTCTTCCAATACAGACTGAACACCTCAGTAGGGGTGAGGCAGACCATATCTTCAAAACAGAACCTCTTGGAGCCACACATGTGGATTCCACCATAACCCCAGATAGAGCAATTTGACCTTTCCAGACAAGTCTGAGAACCCTGGGCACAACCCTCTAAAACTGCCTCCTGCTCCCATTGTCTAACTTCCCCTCCATATGAGCATAGGTAAGTGAATCCCCCATTTACTGAGAGAAAAACCCTTCTGCCTTAATCTCTTCCTGTCAACACATAATCATGAACAATACGATAATCACAGGTCATTGATATTCATCAAGCTTTGTAATTTCATAATTACCAGCTTTAAACTAGGTAATGGCAATCGCCCATGCGACTGATATGCCTTTGTCTAATTCTTATTAAATATACTGTCTCTGTGGGTAAGGCAGAGATTCGTGAAGATGACTCTGTACAAGTAGACACTCGGCTTCTTTAGAGATGCTTTGAAATTCTTGCTAGCTGTCCGATAATAAAGCTACTGCTGATGTACAGAAAATTTGTGTTGTCTGGATTTGTGGAACAAAACAGACATTAACAAGGAAGGATAGAAGTGATCTTCAGGGTGTGGAGTACAGACTTACTGGAGTGGTTCACTGATGAAGAAAATGCAGTCACTGGATTGATTTGAAGAGATTGGTATTTTCTTTGAAATAAACAAGTTAAATATATTTTTGATAAAGCTGTATAAGATTATAACAGACCTAGATATAGCAGACAAAAATATCTGTATTTGATAGGTAATGGCACAAGAATTAAGACTAGATGTAAGGTTTTGTGACAGCGGGAGATGAGTAAGTATATCTGCTGACTGTTTTGGCTGGAAATATGCAGAATATGCTGCCTATTATGGTGTTGCAAGCAGAGAAGATGAATGATTGATAAAAAAAAAATTATATCAGATCTGAAGGAAATAAAATCGCAGAGTTTGGGGACGGATGGGGAATGAGAATGTTGGATTCTGCTACAGAGAGCCAGCTTGGATTTGATGGGCTTCTTTCTGTGCTAGAATGCATTTTATTTGGACTTGCCTAACTTGCTCTGGTCACCAATTAAATTGTCATTGAGGTAAATCTGCTCAGTGTCCCTACTCAGACCAATACAGGCTGTCCTTCGACAGCAGGAGATAATGTTTACTGCTTTATACTGGGTTCTGGGGGTGGTGGGGGTTGGGGGTGTGGGGTTGCTAACTGTGTGTATAACAGTCTGTCAGCATTTATCTGAAATGGCAAAATACCAGAATAGGGACAGACTCTGGAAATGTGAGGAATACCAGAAGGGAATTCTTTACCCATCCCACCTGGACACTGGCCAAACTCGTCAGACTGGGGAGAAGCTGTTCACCTGCTGTGTGTGTGTGTGTGTGGGGGGGGGGGGGGGGGGGAGGGATTCACCCAGGCATCCATCCTGCTGAGACACCAGTGAATTTACTCATAACCACAAGTTGAAGGATTTTTTTTTCTCTTGTTCACACCAAGTCACCAAGTAATGAACAATGGTTTTGGCAGTTCATAAAGTTGTGCACATAGAGAACTTAGTTTTAGAAATGTTCACAACATCATTGAACATGTACAGATTCACACTGGGTAGAGACTTTTATTTTCCTTTATTCATTCACAGGATGAGGGTGTCGCTGGCCCGGCAGCATTTACTGCCCATCCCTAATTGCCCAGAGGGCAGGTAAGAGTCGACCACATTGCTGTGGGTCTGAAGTCACAATGTAGGCCAGACCAGGTAAGGATGGCAGCTTCCTTCCTGAAAGGGCATTACTGAACCAGATGGGTTTTTCTGACAATCGATTAATGGTCATCATTAAAATCTTAAATTCCAGAGCTTTTTTTTATTGAATTCAAATCCCCCCATCTGCTGCAGCAGGCTTTGAAACCAGGTCTCCAGAACACTATCTGGGGTTTTAGATTAACTGTCTCACAACAATACCAGTAGGTCAATACTTCCCCACATCACTGTCCATCTGCATAGAGTGAACAGTGGTTTTCTGGTTCATCAGAAAAGGGTAATCACACATATGTTTGTTGAATAATTGCAGGAGTTGGATGTTGATGGGCTATTGACACCCATCTCTGAACCATGTATTCTGGGGTTTGTTTCTGTTGTCTTGCTATCCTGTGGGGATAAAAACAGTTTCAATTAGCTTTCTATTAAGTGCATGACTATCAAGTCAATCCCATAACTCTCAGGCAGATTAGTTTCTTTTGAAGGGCTCTCCATCTCCCCGACCTCCTCCATCCTCACCTCCAGCAGTACAATAATCTGATCAGCTGCTTCTTTCCCTACTCCTATGACAAGTTGGCTCTTAATCTCCCCTTGCTGCAGTTGTGATCCTGCATCATTGTACAGTGATGCTTGCATTTCATTTCTTGGCCTATCAGTGTTCATGAGACTGCATGTAGCTTCTTGCATATACGGCTTACAGTGCAAGAGTTTAGCTCTTTACTTCTACCAACAGCAGTAGAATAGTACTCCAACAAAACGTACAGAATCACGTCCCAGCATATTCCCCAACTTGCCTCTTACCTTCAAACCAGAGGATCAATCCTCATTCAACTGAGAGAATTCAGGAGGGCATGCCAGTAACAGCAGCATGAATACCAAAAAATGAGGTGTTAACCTGATGAAGTTACCAAAGAGGACGACTTGTCTTCCAAACAGCATAAGCAGCAAGTGATAGACAGAGTGAAGCAATCTGGGAAACAACAGAACAGATCTAAGATCTGCAGTCCAGCCACATCCAGTTGTGAATGAAGTCAGAGCAAAGCTGGAGTTCTGAGGACAGTTCTCTTCAAGATATTAACCAACAAGAATGTCAGACTGGATTAATTATCATAAAACTCAAGTCCTTTTGATATTCATATATTTACAATCAGTGTTCAATTCACCAAATGTAGCTGAAGGTAAAGATAATCTTCAAGTGATTGTAACAGTGGAGACATCTGAATACTTGATCAGCAACTTAAAGCCTGTTGTGTTTAGATAGTAGTAATTTTAAAGAGATTTTGAAAAGTAAGGTGACTTGAGTAGCTGATAATCTTGTTTTAATCTGAAGTTAATTTAGGATTAGTTAACAAATAATCACATGGTAGGGAATATTTCTGGCTGCAGTTTCCCCTAGATTTTATATTGAAAAAAAAGAGGATTTTGAGCCTTCATCCACAATTCTGAGCACTTAGACATTAGTTGAGACCCTCCCACAGATGTGCAGGTTTATTGGATTGGCCGTGCTAACATGGCCTGTAGTGTGTAGGTTAGGTGGGTTGGGTTAGCCATGGTAAATGTGGAGTTATGGAGATAGGATGGGACAGCAAGTCATTGCAGACTCAATAGACTGAATAGCATGTTTGTGTGCCTAAGGGATGCTGTGATTCTAACTAATTGTGATTGTTGTCACATTTTCCTCATGCCAGGTTCATTCAGCTCAGGCACACATGATGCATTTTGTGTTTCTCTGGGTTCTCACTCAATCCTTTCCTTCAGTTTTACATCAATTTCACACTCTATGTGAGGGTGGGAATGAATGTGTAAATATAAATACTCCAACCGAAACACCTCACAAGTCAGGAACTGTTTCTGCTGCTTGCATCACTCACAACAGGAAAATAAAGGTTCAGTCACAAATCTGACAGAAACGCAGAGGTTATAATCACCAGGGGGTGATTAACAGCTTAAAACTCTTTTCTTAAGAAAAGAGGAGGCTGAGAGACAATCTGGTACAAGTAGGAAGCTTTGTGTCTGTTTTCAGAGGTTTGAGGTTGAAATCATTGGGTTTGAAGCATGTTTCATTTCCCCAGGTCATCAAAGGTGCTATCTAAATGTGCATCTTTCTTTCTGCCTATTTGTCTGAGTCAACAATCAGATAGATAGGTCATTGTCTGAGTGTTTTCCCGAATCCCTGATTGAATCTGCCTCCCTCGACAATCTCAGATGCCTCACCACTCACTGGGTCACAGAGAAACTCTGCTGTTATCATGATAGCTTTCTTTGCTGTCACCTCTATTAGTGTTTCTGCCTCATACCCACTTCCCTTCATTAAATCCCAGCTGCCTATAGTCCACCCACATGGGTATGTTGAAGAGCATGACAGGAGAATGGATTGAAACTGACAGTTCAATAGCCAGAATGAAAGAGGAAGGAGGAAATAAATGGAGTTTGTGGATCCCGGGGATACAGACTCCAGGATTAGTCCTGATGGGCATTCCCACAGTAATACAAGACAGCATTCCATGATGAGAGTTAAACACGGGTGGCCGGAGAGGGAGCCACTGAACATGAACAGGTTTCGTTCACACACAGGAGGTTTGTTCAGTCAGAAACAGTGTGTTCAACATGGATGTGAAGTGAACAGTGAGACCAGCCTTCCATGTTAGATCTTGTTTAAGGACTTAGTCAAGTCCATGTAAACCACATCATCTGCACTGCCCTCGTCAATATACTTAAGCACCATTTCAATAAAACTGAACTGAATTCCTCAGACAGTATCTTCCTCTGCCAAATCCGTGATGACTAAACCGAGTTGATCCTTACCTTTGCAAGTGTTGATTCATCCTCACAATTGGTTCCCAATAATGTCCCTCCCCCTGCTGTCAGACTATCTGCTCTGTAATTACCTGGCCTATCCCTGCTGCCCTTTTTGAACAAAGGAACCACATTAGTGATCCTCCAGTCATTCAGCACTTCACCTGTGGCCAGCAAAGTATTATATTTATCCACCAGGGCCCCAACAATCTCTGGGTAATTAGCATGGGGTCAAAGAATGCTGGTCTAGGCAGTGACACCCACATCCCATGAATGAGTAAATAAAAATACATATGTCCCTCCCTCCCTCTGTAAACCCCTCCATCTGCAGCAATCCGTATTGGCTTTGTAACACCGTTCAGGCCCTGACCACTCTCTGTAACACTCTCACCACCTCCAGCACCTTCACCTCTCCATGTTCGTATCGTGTCAATAAACCCTGACAACGATTCCCCTTCCCATTGCCCTCCTCCTGCGAGCAGACCCATTGCAATCCCTTTAAAACTTACTCTAAAACTCTCTCTCACTTCAGGATTTTTAAGTACTTTCTGGTGATTTTCTCAGACTCATAACCTAATGTGATCCATTTTGTCCTGCGTGAGGGACCGGTGGGGATTTCTTGCTGAGCTTTTGTCTGTTTCAGTGGAATGTCCCTTTGTTGAGTATTTTACACTGTTCCTTCAAATATTTTCCACTGTTCATTTACAGACACATATTTCAGTCTGTTTAGCCTGTTTACCTTGGTCAGTTCTCCTCTCAAACTTATGTAATTGGCTATTTTTGTTTCGAATTGTAGCTTGTCCTTTCTGTGATTCACTTTAAAACTTTATATTTCTTTAAACTGCACTTTATCACAATTTCCCAGAGGATCTCTCCAGGTGACATTACTCATTCACGAAGTGTTATCACACAACAGTCTCTCTGAGACAGTTACATCCCTCGCCAGTTGCACAATGTGTTATTCTAAGAAACACTGAAAAAAATTCTCTAAACTCCTCTTCCAATATCACTGTTGTCAGTGTGATTGTCCCACACTTTGCGAATATTGACGTTTCACTAAATGTTCACCATGCCTGTATTAAACATTCCAATGAATTCCTATTTATTGCAGTGACAAGCCATGAAATGCTGTTCAGTGGGTGGTCTAAACCTGTTCTGCTGCTTGTGTCCTTGGCAAGTAGTAGCCAGAATTTACATTCAGCCTGACTATACTTCATGATCTGATGCCAAATGCTTTCTCTGTAATGCCTTTCTTACCCATTATTGTTAGCATCATCCATTTTGCCTGAATTTGCACAAGGTTGTGAACCATTGAATATTTATGTTCCACCTTTTGTTCGCCCTGTAACCACATCTCTCTGGTGTCTAAATCCCTTTTATCTCTGTGTCACAAATCCATCTACCTGGTTGCAGAGACTTTGTCCATTAATAAAAAAACATAATTTACTCGTTCCCACAATTTCCTGTCACAGATGGATTTGCTGATCTACAGTTTTAGTTAAACTTTGTCCCATCCTGTTCCTTTCTGTTGTCTTCAGTCACATTCCCACGCTGCTCTGATGCTTCCCGTTTTCTCTTTGGATTTGGAAATCTCCTTTCACCTGAAGCCTGTCCCTGCATCCTCTCTGTCAGTTTAAAGTCCTGTCCATAAACCTACCAACGTGGTTGGCCAGGACAATGTTCCACTGGAACCGTGCTGGGATCATTCTGAATGGATTTTTAAAAAATCAGGTATGGGATGTGGGTGTCTCTGGCTAACTAGCCTTTATTGCCCATCCCTTACTGCCCTTGAGCTAAGCAGCTGGCTCACCCATTTCACAGGCAAACACTTTGCTGTGGGTATGTCGTGCAGACCACATGAGAGTGAACTGTCAAGTTTTCTGAAGGTCTAGTTTTTGGATTTTTATCAATACTTATTTATGAATTGTTAATTCCAATTTTTAAAACATATATTCATTTAAAATTCCACATGGTTAGAAGTTAGAAAGAAGAAGGGGGTGGTCACTTTGTTGGGACTGTATTGTAGACTGTTGTAGACCCAACAGATACCAGAGGAGCAGCTGTGTAGAGAGATTGCAGATAACTATAGGAATAATAGAGGAGTGCAGGCTGGAGATTTTAATATTCCCTGTATTGACTGGCCACCTCGAGTATAAAATGACCTGGACGGAGAGCAATTTTTCAAAGGTGTCCAAGGAAGGTTCCTAAATCAATATGCAGACGGCCCTACTCTACTCAGGCAGGTGCAACAGTGGACCTCCCCTCAGAAAACGAGGTCGGGCAAGTGACTGAAGTGTCATTCAGAGAGCACTTTGGGTCCAGTGCCCACAACTGTCTTCGTTTTAACATAGTTATGGAAAAAGATCAGCAGGTCCACAGATTGAAGAGGAAAACTAGCACAGGGCCAGGTTTGGGGCCAGTAGGCAGGATCTGGCCAGCGTCAATGCTGTGAATTTAAAATTGCACAACGTCCAGTTATAATCCAACTCGCTTTGGAAGCGCTGGCGATCACTGTAACAGATGAAAGGCTTAAACTAAATTTGTTTGATATTATGTTCATTGACACTGCCATTCTGTTGCTATAAATTCTTTACCTTAGGATTATGCTCCACAACCACCTGATGAAGAAGCAGTGTTCTGAAAGCTAGTGCTTTCAAATAAACCGGTTGGACTGGAACCGAATGTCGGGTGATTTTTAACTTTGTACATCCCCAGTCCGACACCAGCACCTCCACATTATGATTCTAATCGATTGGGTGAGTCTGTTTGAAGGAAAAGGAACAACTGGCAAATGGGAGGCTTTACAAAGTGTGATATCAAGAATCCAGGGCCAGTATGCCCCAGTGGGGTAAAGGGAAAAGCTGGTAGGTTTAGGGATCCTTGGCTGATGAGGAATAATAAGGATCTGGTCTTGAAATGAAGACTGCATTCATTGGGTTTAAGATTTCCACATCTACATATTCTGAAAGACACGATCAATCAGTGGAGACCCGACAATCCTCTCAGTCCCTGTTATACTCCCAACCTGCAGAAGTCATTCCAATGCCTGTGACTCTTTCAATACAGTTCCTACAAGACCCACTATCAATGTGATAGCTTTTCATTGCCAGCACCCACCCTGTCAATGTAAGCTCCTCCAGTGTCTCCATCCATCTAGTCCAATCTCTGCAGTGCTCTGTATAATCAGCCTCACTGTGCCTGGAACCTGGCTTCAATTCCAGCCGTGGCCGACTGTCTGTGTGGACTTTGCATGTTCTCGCCCCGACTGTGTGGGTTTCTTCCGGGTGCTCGGGTTTCCTGCCACAGTCCAACATTTGCACGATACATGATTGGCCATCATAAGTTGCCTGTAGTATTCAGGCAAGTGTGGTTTAGGTGAGTTCACCATGAGGAATGCAGGGTTTATTGGACAGAGAGAGGGATGGGTCTGGTTAGGTTGCTCTTTAGATGGTTGGTGTGGACTTGTTGGGACGAATGGCCTGTTTCCACACTGGAGATTCTATTCAGGTTATTGTCCAGTCCTGTCAAAAATCCCTGTCTCTTGAACCTTGCCTCATCCCCAATACTCCCCTTATATGTGTAATCTCCAACAGACTCTAAAACACTCCTTGGCGATGTCAGCTTCTCTAGTCTTTACAAAGATCGATATGACTGTCACCGCTTCCTGCTTTTAGAACAATCCCTATAACTCTTGCCATTCGTTGCATCACTCCCAATCACTGTTCCATTCTGAAACCCCCAAAAACATTAATATCTCTGTAAACTCATCTGGACTGTCTATACTTCCTTTCGACAGTCGCGTTCTGAGACTTTCACTATATCAAAAAAAGTCATTAAATGTAAGTAACCCTTATTATTGTAACCTCCCACCAGCCTTACAGCACTGAGGATCTGTAGAACCTCTTTTCAAACCGACAGCCATCTCTGTGTCTGTAATCTCCTCCACTCCCCATAATACATTCTGTCTGAGCTCCTCTGTAGTCCATTAAACAATCTTTAACCCTGTCTTTATCAGTGTAACCTTCACCAAAAACACAACCTTCCCTATCTGTGTCAATCCCTACACCAGTCCCTATCCCTCCCAGCTCCGTCTAACAATACAACCCTCCATGTCTGTGCATTCACCTTCAGTCCCTACTCACCTCCCTATCTGTGTAACCTTCTCCATGCATTTTTGCTTCAGTCTCTTCAACTGTCCCTGTCAGTGTAACCTCTTCCAGATGCGAAAACTCTCCTCTTTTTGACTTACTCAGACCACACAACCCTCACTATCTGTGACCTACTCCTATCGGAGAACCCTCCCTCTGTGAACTGCTCCAACTCTTCAACTCTCCATAAGCTCCTGCAGCGCTTCCAGCCCTCCCTGTCTACCAAACCTCTTCCAGTCCCTAAAATGCCATCAGTCTGTGGGGACCCTGCCACCATCCCTCTCTGTGTTATCCTCTCAGGTCCCTGCAACACTCCCAATCTGTAGATCCCACTCCAATGCCTGTTCCTCTCCCGATCCTGTTCGTACAAGCCTCATTT
Organism: Chiloscyllium punctatum; assembly: GCF_047496795.1. Classification (NCBI taxonomy): domain Eukaryota; kingdom Metazoa; phylum Chordata; class Chondrichthyes; order Orectolobiformes; family Hemiscylliidae; genus Chiloscyllium; species Chiloscyllium punctatum. Next base: position 204,680 of record NW_027309819.1, read on the forward strand.
ACAATGTAACATCCTCCCGTCACTATCACCCACCCTGTCAATGTAAGCTCCTCCTGTTTCTCCAAACATTTTACTCATCTCCATAATCTTCTCCAGCTCTTACAACCATCTGTGTAAATGTTACTCTCCACTTTAACTCTCCCTACCGCAGGAACTTCCTCCTTTTTGTGCTATGCTCCCTTATCTGTGAAACTGTATCCAACCAAACTTGCTACCTAATCTCTCAAAAAAGAATCCAGATTCCACAGCCTCCATGTCTAAATAACCCCCAGAACCTAAGCCTTCCTATATCTATAAACATCTTCAGTCACGATGACCCTCCATATCTCTGTTTGTTCCGCCAGATGATACAAATCTCTTTATCTCTGTAATCTGCTCAGCTCCCTAAAACAGTCCCTGTCTGTGTAATCCAGCCCTGTCCTACAAGCATCTTTATCCCTGTAAAGTTCTTTATCCCTCCCAGCATTCCCAACTCCATGAACCCGTCAGCCCTACAGCTCCCCACATTTCTGTAACCTCCTGTGGGTCTATGGTCCTCCCTCCCTGTGAAACCACCTCCAGTCCCCACATTCCTCCCAATCTGGGTCCTCTGCTCCAGATCAGACCATTGCTGTCTCTGTAAACACCTCCGCCCCTGACAACTCTTCCCATTTGTGTAACCTCGTTCAGACCCCATACTCTCCAGCTTCCTGAATCCTCTTCCTGCATTGCAATCAAAACCACATGTTTATGTAACAACCTCCAGTGCTTAAACCTCCCCGACTCAGTAACCACTTGCAGTCCTAACAAAGCACCTAAACTGTGAAACCTGTCATTTCCCTACAATCCCCCTCCCTCCTCAAATGCCTTCATCACCATGAAACCTCACAATAACTGAAGCCTCCTTTTGGCATTGCAACCCTCCTACTGTCTGCAAAAACCTCCTGTCCTGATATCCCTCCCTGACTCTGTAATCCCCACCACGCTCCAGTGCGCTTCTGGGGAACATGGCAGAGGAGAGAAGATTTGTAGCGTCTGGACCATATTACAGAGGTAGAATTCTGGAAATTACAGATTTGGTCTAATGTCTGCGGTGTGCAGATTATTGGCGAGGACTCTAAAGAACGGATTTATGACTACTTGGAAAGCCAAAGTTAAATTAGAGACAGTATGGGTTTGTGAGGGGCAGGTCATGCCTCACAAAACTTATTGAATTCTTTGAGGATATGACAGAATATGTTGATGGCTCATTCAAAAATGAAGGATGATTGGGATACAGGGAAATCTGTCTGTCTGGATACAGGATCGGATGGCATAGAGAAGACAGAGTATGGCAGCAGATGGACAGTATTGAGCCTGGAGCTCAGTGACCAGTGGTGTTCTGTAACAATCAGCTCTGGGACTCTGCTCTTTGTGATTTTTGTAAATGAGTTGGATGTGGATGTTGGAGTCTGGGTTAGTAAGTTTGTCAATAACATGAATTTTGGTGAGTCGTGGGGAATGTGGAGGGCTGTTGGAGGTTGCAATGTGATATTGACAGGACGCAGAGCTGGGCTGGAAGTGGCAGATGGAGTTCAATCTGGAAAAGTGTGAAGTGATGCATTCTGGAAGGTCGAACCTGAATACAGAATACAGGGTGAAAGGCAGAATACTTGGCAGTGTGGAGGAACAGAGAGATCATGGCGTCCATGTCCATAGATCCCTCAAAGTTGCCACGCACATTGATAGGGTTGACTAAAAAGGCATATGTTGTGTTGGCTTTTCTTAGCAAGGAGATCGATTTCAAGAGCCATGAGGTTTTACTGCATCTTTATAGTGACCTGGCGAACCACACTAGGAATATTGTGTTCACTTCTCATCCCATCTTTACAGAAAGGATGTGCAAGTTTTAGAGAGCGTACACAGGTGATTTACCAGGATGCTGCCTGGAATGGAGGGCATTTCTTATGGAGAAAGTTTGAGGGAGCTAAGGCTTTTCTCATTGGAGTTAAGAAGGGGGTGGGGTGACTTGGTAGAGGTGAACAAGGTGATGAGAGGCACAGAGTGAGTGAATAGTCAGAGACTTTTTCTCCTATGGCATAAATGACTATTACAAGGCGGCATAATTTTAAGGTGATTGGAAGATGGATAAGAGAATAGAGAATGTTATGTGGTTGGATGGACTGCCAATGGTTCTAGTAAAATTAGACACATTCGGGACATTTAATAGACTCTTGGACAGACTCATGGATAGAGTAAAATGAAGGGTATGGAGGCTAGTTTGATATTACAGTCGGATAAAATGTTAGCATAGCAGCATGGCCGAAGGGTCTTGGACTGAACTGTTCTGCGTTCTATGTTCTGTCTGGAAAACCGAGTAATAAGCTCAGATCAGTGTAAAAGGATATGGCATTCAGGAGGAGCTAGTGAACTGGATACAAAATTTGCTTGATGGTTGTAGACATAGGGTGATGGGAGACATATTGTTTTTCTGACATGAGGCATGGGACCAGCGGTGGAGTGGGTCCACTGTTGTTTGTCATTTGGATAAATGGTTTGGATGGAAATATTGGTTTCCTGGTAAGTAATTATTTTGGGTGACACTGAAATTGGTGGTAAAGTGGACAGTGGAGAAGGTTATCTATGATACAACAGGATGAACAGTACTGCTGGGATAGTGGGCTGAAGAATAGCAGATGGACTTTAATTAGATAAAGGTGAGGTGTTCCATTTTGGTGAAACAAACCAGGGTGGGTCTTGTACAGTTAATGTTCGGGCCCTGGGTAGGGTTGTCAGTCAGAGACCCAGGGATGCAGGTAGACAGTTCTTTGAGTGTGGTGTCACAGGTTGACAGGCTGGTGAAGCAGTCCTTTGGGGTGGTTACCTTCATTGGGGAGAGCATTAAGAGTAAGAGTTGGGATGTCATGTTGTGGCTGTAAAAGACATTGGTGGGACCACCATTAAAACATTGTTGATCAGGAGGAAGAACTCCTCTAGTCACTTACTTCCTTTAAGGAAGGGCATTAAATATTCTAACCTGGTCTGGCCAACATTTGACTCCAGACCCACAGCAATATGGCTGACTCTGAGCTACCCTCTGGGTAATTCGCAGTTGGATCAAAGAATGTTAGTCCAGGCAGTGACAACCACATCCCATGACTGAATAAATAAAAATGCATATGTCCCTCCCTACCTCTGCAAACCCCTCCAGCTGCAGCAATCCGTACTGGCTTTGTAACACCGTTCAGACCCTGACCACTCTCTGTAACACTCTCACCACCTCCAGCACCTTCATCTCTCCCTGTTCCTATTGTGTCAATAAACCTTGACCATGGTTCCCTTTCCCAATGCCGCCCTCCTGCTAGCATACCCTTTGCAATCCCTTTAACACTTACTCCTAAAACACTCTCTCACTTCAGGATTTTAAGTACTTTTTGGTGATCTTCTCAGCCTCATAATCTAGTATGATCAATTTTGTCCTGAGTGCGGGACCAGTGGGGATTTCTTGCTGAGGTTTATACTGTTTCAATGGAATGTCCTTGTGTTGAGTGTTTTATACTGTTCCTTCAAATGTTTTCTGCTGTCCATTTACAGACACATGTTTCATTCTGTTTAGCCTGTTTACCTTGGTCATTTGTCCTCTCACACACATGTAATTGGCTATTTTTGTTTCTAGTTGTAGCTTGTCCTCTGTGAATCCCTTTCAAACTTTTTATTTCTTTAAACTGCACTTTATCACAATTTCCCGAAGGATCTCTGCAGGTGACATGACTCATTCACTAAGTTTCATTACATGGTCGCTCTGCGTTCGTTATGTCCCTTAACAGTTGCACAATGTGTTTTTTCAAAGAAACACTGAAAAACAAAATTCTCCGAACCCCTTTTCCAATATCAATGTTGACCATGTGTTGTCCCAGATTATACAAATATTGAAGTTTTCCAATATTATCACAATGCCTTTGTTAAAAAATTCCAATGAGTCCCTGCGTAATGCAATGATGAGCAATGGTATGCTGTTCAGTGGCTAAAACTGTTCTGCTGCTTGTGTCCTTGGCAAGTAGTAATTTACATTCAGACTGACTCTACTTCATGATCTGCAGCCAAATGCTTTCTCTGTAATGTCTTTGCTATCCATTATTTTTAGTGTTAATCATTTTTCCTGAGTTTCCGCAAGATTGTGAACCATTGAATATTTTTGTTCACCCTGTATCCATGTCTTCCTGGTGTCTAAATCTCTTTTATCTCTGTGTCACAAATCCATCTACCTTATTAAAGTGACGTTGTCCATTTAAAAAAATATATAACTTACTCTTTCCCACAATTTTCTGTCACAAATCTTTTCGCTGATGTACAATTTTAGTTAAACTCTGTCCCTTCCTGTTCCTTTCTGCTTGTCTTCAGCCACATCCCCATGCTGTTCCGTTGCTTCACCTTTTCTCTTTGGATTTGGATTTGGAAAGTTCCTTTCACCTGAACCCTGTCCCAGGTATGGGGTATGGGTGTCTCTGGCTGACCAGCCTTTCTTGCCCAGTCCTAGCTGCCCTTGAACTGAGTAACTTGCTTGGCCTTTGAAGAGGGTAATTGGGAGGCAAATACTTTGCTGTGGGGATGTCGTGCAGACCATGTGAGGATGGGCAGATATCCTTCTCTGAATGACATAGCAGCCTGGGATACATTTCCCTGGGCACTGGGGATTCCTCCACCTTTATGCCTGTGAAAACATTTAATACCTCCTCCTTATTGACCTTAACATATTCTGGAACCTCAGCATCCCAACTGAAATCCCCAGCGACAGTGTCTTTCACCTGTGTGAATACAGATGGGAAGTATTCATTGAAGACCTCACCTGCTTCCTCTGGCTCCATGCACAGATTGTCCCTTTGGTTTCTCACAGGCCTCCCTCTTTCGTTGGGAATCCTCTTACTCTCACGATGCTGATAAAATACTTGAGGCTTTTCCGCAATCGTATCTGCCAAATATATTTCATGACCATTGCTTGTCCCTCATTTTCCACAATCCCCTTGCACTCTCTATACTTGTGAAGGGCTTCACCTGATTTTATTGCACTGTATTTTCTTTATCAAACTCCCGGTATTCACTTGATCAGTATTCCCTGGACTTGCTGCCTTTACGATTCACTCTTCAAGGAGCACACTGGCCCTGCGTTCTCACTGCATCACTTTAAAATACTCCACTTTCCTAACATGGACCCAACTGCAGGGAGTTCCTCCCTGTCTCTGTTTGCCAGATCCACTGTAATGATCGTGATACTGATAGGAGGCTCAGTTGTGAGGGGGACAGACAGGAGACCGTGTGGCTCCAGAGGAGACCCCAGGATGGTGTGCTGCCTCCCAGGTACCAGGATCAAGGATGTCTCTGAGTCGTTATTGAACATTATGAAGGGGGAGGGTGAACATCCAGAAGTCATTGTGCACATAGATCCACATGACAGAGGTAGACAAAGGGATGGGGTCCTGTGGAATGAGTACAGGGAGTCAGGTGAGAAGTTAAAAAAGCAGGATATTGACCTTAATGATCTCCAGATTACTCCCAGTGCCAAGTGCCAGTGAGGATAGAAATAGAAAGGTAGGCCGGATGGATGTGTGGCTGAGGAGCTGGTATAGTGGGCAGGGTTTTCAGTTCTTGGGTCATTGGGATCTCTTCTGGGGTAGAGGTGACATGTACAAAGGGGATGGTTTGCACTTGAAGCAAAGGGGCACAAGTATCCCAGGGAGGAGATTTGCTCGTGTTACCCAGGAGGATTTAAACTAGTTTGGCAGGGAGTTGAGATTCTGAGTGAGAGGGACCATCGAAAAGTCAGGGGAAATACATCAGCCATCAAGAGCAAGTTACCTATTCAGGATATCCAGGGGCACAGTCTAGGGAGGGAAAGATATCCGGTTTAAAGGGCATTTATTTCAATAGATGAGGCCTGACTGGTAAAGCAGACGAGCTCAGAGCATGGATTTGCTCTGGGGACTGGGATATTATAGCCATAACAGAAACATGGCTGAGAGAAGGGCAGGACCAGCAGCTCAGTGTTCCAGGATACAGAAACTACAGGCGGGACAGAGGACCAAGTAAGTGAGGAGGGGGAGTTGTCCTTTTGATTAGGAAGGACATAACACCTGTGCATCGAGACAATTCTTTTAAGCAGTCACCAAATGAGGCCATAAATTTATAGGCTAGAAACAAAGAGGAGATGGTCAGTCTGCTGGGATCGTGTTCTAGACCCTCAAATAGCCAGCGGGTACGAGAGGAGCAAATGTGTAGTGAGTTTGCAGGTACCTATAAAAATAATAGAGTAGTATTGGATGGAGATTTTAACTTCCCCTGGATTGGCTGGGTCACCCAGAGTGTAAAAGGTCCGTACTGGGTGGAAATTGTAAAATGTGTCCAAGAAAGTTTCCTCAATCAAGACGTAGAGGGCGGAATGCTACTCAGGCGGGTGCAACACTGGATCTCTACTCAGAGGATGGTGGGCGGCACGGTGGCACAGTGGCACAGTGGTTAGCACTGCTGCCTCACAGCGCCAGATGACCCAGGTTCAATTCCCACCTCAGGTGACTGTCTGTGTGGAGTTTGCACATTCTCCCCGTGTCTGCGTGGGTTTCCTCCGGGTGTTCCGGTTTCCTCTCACAGTCCAAAGATGTGCAGGTCAGGTGAATTAGCCATGCTAAATTGCCCTTAGTGTTAGGTGTAGGGGAATGGGTCTGAGTGGGTTGCTCTTCAGAGGGTCAGTGTGGACTTATTGGGCCGAAGGGCCTGTTTCCACACTGTAAATAATCTAATCTAAATCGAGGTCAGGCAAGTGAGTGAAGCGTCAGTCGGAGAGCACATTGCGTCCAGTCACCACAACTGTCGTTGTTTTAACATACTTGTGGAAAAAGATCAGGCAGGTTGACAGATTTTGGTCTTAAACTGGAACTGGGCCAATATTGGGGCCATTCAGCAGGATCGAGCAGGGGTTGATTGGGTGAAGGTAAAACTCACACAACACTAGGGTATATTCCAGATGGTTTACAGAGGAACCCCGATTATCTGAACGAGATGGGCGGGCACTATTTCGTTCGGATAATTGATTATTCGGTTAATCGATTCAATACCTTTCCTCTGGGGCTTGTAGTTTTCAGTCCAGTCTGCTCCCTGTTCAGGTGACTAGGCAGCAGCAAGCCATGAGTGAGCCCCCACACTCTGCCAAACCCCGAAAACACACCCCGCTCACCTCCAAACCCATCCAACATCGCCCCCACCCGCCTCTCAACGTCACCCCCCCCAAACCGACCCAACAGCGAATCCTGCCCCCAAAACTGTCTGACACCACCCTCCACCCGCTGCCTGCCCCCAACTCCCAGACACATCCTACATCACCCTTAGCCCATCCCCAAACCCGTTCAACACCGCCCCCCACCCACCACACCCACTGTCCAATCCATGTCCACACCCATGCCCCCGTAAGTGTTACCTAGGTAAGCGGATAGTGAAGAAGGTGTTAGTATGCTTTCCTTTATTGTTCAGAGCATTGATTATAGGAGTTTGGAGGTGATGTTGCAGCTGTACAGCATACTGTTTAGGGCACGTTTGGGATATTGCATGCAGTTCTAGTCTTTTTCCTATTGGAAGGATGTTGTGAAACTTGAAAGTGTTTAGAAAAGTTTTACAAGGATGCTGCCAGGATTAGAGGATTTCAGCTTATCGGGAGAGGCTGAAACGACTGAGACTGTTTTCCCTGGAGCATCAGAGGCTAAGGGGTGACATTCTTGAGGTTTATAACATCATGAGGGGCATGGATAGGATAAACAGACAAGGTCTTTTCCCTGGGGTAGTGAAGACCAGAAATGGAGGGAGTAGGTTTAAGGTGAGAGATGAAAGATTTAAAAGGGACCTAAGGGGCAACCTTTTCACGCAGAGTGAGGTTATGTATGGAATGTACTGCCAGAGGAAGTGGTGGAGGCTGGTATAATTGTTGCATTCAAAAAGCATCTGGATTGGTATGTGAATAAAAAGGGTTTATTGGGATATGGGCCAAGTGTTGGCAGATGGGACGAGATTAGGAAAGGATATCTGGTCGGTGTGGACGAGTTGGACCGAAGGGTCCGTTTGTGTGCTGTACGTCTCTCGGACTCTCTGGCTCTAAATGTGTTCCACTGTTCATTTACAGCCTGACATTTCAGTCTGTTTCCCCTGTTTACCTTGGTCAGTTCTCTCCCAAAATCATATAATGGGCTTTGTTACTGATGCTCGGGTGTGCTTTATGGTCACTTTAAAATGTCATAATCTCTTTGAATTCCAGTATAATTTCTTGGAGGATCTTGGTGTGATATTACTCATTCACTCAGCTTCATCACCCAACCGTCGATCTGAGATAGATACATCGTAGCTATTTGAACAATGCGTTATTCAAAGAAACACCGACAAAAACATTCAAGGTGGATCTCGGATAATATCACTCTTGCTAATGTGTCTGTCCCAGATTACACAAAGATTGAAGTCTCCAAAAATTTTCACACCATCTTTGCTACAATTTCTAATGAATTCCTGTTTAATGCAGGGATGAGCAATGAAATACGGCAAGGCAGCATAAAAACTGTTCTCCTGCTTGTGTTTTTGACACATAGCACCCAGAATTTGCATTCAGGCTGATTCAGCTGCATAATCTGAGGCCAAATGCTTTCTCTGTAATACCTTTGTTATCCATTAGTGTTAGGGTTCCCATCTTGCTTTTCCATTCTGCCTGAGATCCTGTAAGGCTGTTTACTGTTGAATATTTATGTTCCACCTTTTGTTCACCCTGTAATCACGTCTGTCTGGTGACTAAGTCTCATTTATCTCTGTGTCCCAAGTCTATTACCTTATTGTAGATACTTTGTCCATTCCAAATCAAGACAACATTATAATTTCCTCTTCCCCACAATGTCCTGTCACAAACCGATTCATTGATGTACAGTTTTAGTTAAACTCTGTCCCTTCCTGTTCCTTTCTGCTTGTCTTCAGTCACATTCCCATGCTGTTCCGAGGCTTCACATTTTCTCTTTGGATTTGGAAAGCTCCTTTCATCTGAACTATGTCCCTGCACCCTCCATGTCAGTTTAAAGCCCTATCCATAAACCTACCGACATGATTGGCCAGGACACTGCTCCCAGCAGTGTTGATTTTAAATCACTCATGGGATATTGCTGTCTCTGGCTGGCCAGCATCGCATGCCCACCCTGACCAGCCTTAGAGCTGAGTGGCTTGTCAGATCATTACAGTGGGCATTTCAGCGTCAATCCCATTGCCCTGGGTCTGGATTCATGTGTAGGCCAGACAGGCAGCCGATAACAGATTTGCTTACTGAAAGGGTATAATTAAGCGGTTAGATGTGTATCCCTGACTCTGGCATTAAATTCTGGATGAACAGTCTAGTGAGAGTAACACGAGGTCATTGCCTGGTCCACTGATAGCTCCCTCATCCCTGAGTACTGATCCCAGTGCACCTTCTTCCTGACCGTGATTTGATCCTGATACCTTCCTGCACTCTGGTGATATCACACAGTCTCTCTCCATGTGGTGTCTGTCACTGTGAGGGTCTAATAGAGGCCGGTGACTGCACCTTTTGCAGCTACTCCAAATCCTGAGCCAACAGAATTCTCCACTCCAGGGAGATGAGGCAACTCAGACCAGGGATGGAGACTGGGATTTTCCAGATCTCTGTGGAACTCAGTGCCAGTCTCCATGTGTAACCCTCACTGCATCAGTGTAATTTCCCATTCTGTCTGTTTCTCTATTTCCTGTAGATACCCAGGATGCTCTTGACTCAACAGAATTCCCAATTCCTGATTCGTCCATCACCACACTGAAGACAGTTGGTCAGCCAGAGAGATGCAGAGTGAGATCTGGAGCCTTCAGTAAATCCTGCAGCGAGGTAAGATAACTCACAGTGAAGAGAGCAGAGTGTATTTAGGGGATTGAACTTTGGTCCAGAAGACGTGACACAGATACAGTGTTGAAGGGTAAACACAGAGCATGATGGTCCCAGGCTCAATCCCCACCTCTTGTTAATTTTCATCTCTGCTGTACTGAGCCTTCCTATGTCAATACAGTAAGCTGACAGTTATCAATTCAGGCCTGTGCTATCTTAGTGAGGATCAGTACAACAGAGGGGAAAGCAGGCCTCCCTCAAGGAGATGGTATTGAAACCTGGGATCTTTCTGTTCTATAGTCCCTCCTCACGCTATCTTTTGTCATGTGATAGAGTTATACAGCAAGGAAACATGCCTTTCAGTCTAACTTGTTTGTGCCAATGTCTTGAATGCTTGTAATTCCCAGAAATTTTACTATTTCTGTAACCTCCACCCCTCCCAAATTCCCGCTGTATATTTGAAACCTACTCCGATGCTGACGACTGTCCCTTTGTGTAAATTGCTCCAGTCTCGATGATATGACCAATCTCAATAATCTCATACAATAATCTCATGCACTCAGTACAATAATTCCCATTTCTATAGTTTTGCACGATGCTTACAGTAATGCCGTCTCTGTAAAACCTTCCAGCTATGAGCAAAATACCCACCTGTGTACTTTCCTCAAGCCCCAAGAAAACATGATATCACTGTAACCTCCTGCAGGTCCGATCACACTCCTGCCTCCTGGCCTATAGCACCACACGACCACAGTAACCTTCTCCCAACCCTCCCGACCTCCTTACCGATATGAACACCTCCAGACCCTTTTCAAGCCACAGCAGCACTCCACATCTCTGTTTGCTCGTCCTCTCCCTACAGTCCTCCCAGCACCTCAAACACTCTCCCTTTCTGTAACTCTGCAATTTTGGCAGCATGGTGGCTCAGTGGTGAGCGATGGTACCTCACAGTGCCAGGGACCCAGGTTCGATTCCAGCGTTAGGTGACTGTCTGTCTGTGTGGAGTTTGCACCTTCTCCCTGTGTCTGCGTGGGTTTCCTCCAGATGTTCCAGTTTCCTCCCACAGTCCAAAGATGTGCAGGTCAGGTGAATCGGCCATGCTAAATTGTCCATAGTGTTAGGTGCATTGTCGGAGAGAAGTGGGTCTGGGTGGGTTACTCTTTGGAGAGTTGGTGTGGACTTGTTGGGCCGAAGTACCTGTTCTCATGCTGTAGGGAATCTAATCTAAATTCTCCCTCTGCGTTCCATATTACTGCCCCTAAATATATCCATCTATCAATAATCAGCCCCAACCCCTTCAAACCTCCGAGTCTCTGTGAACTTTCACAGCTCCAACATCCCTCCTTAACTGTGTAACCTTTTCCATTCCTGAAACACTCTGAAAATGTGGACATCCTACAAACCTCCCTATCTGGGTAATCCTCTCAGGACCCTGTAAAACCATAAATCTGTGGAACCAGCTCCAAGGCTTGTGACTCTCCCGAGCAGTTTCTACAAGACTTACTATCTATGTAACATCCTCCTGTCACTATCACCCGCCCTGTCAATGTAAGCTCCTCCGGTCTCCCCACCAATCTAATCATCTCCATAACCTTCTCCAGGTCTTACACCCCTATCTGTGTAAACATTACACTCCCCTACAACCATCCCTAAAGCAGAAACTTCCTCCAGTGTCTGCAATACTCCCTATCTGTGTTAGTGTCTCCAGGATCTATTGCTGTTCCTGTCTCTGTAACCTCTGACAGATTGTACAGCTTGCCGGTCCATATTCTTTCCAGAACCTTGGCATCTGACATCAACAAAAGTCTTCATTAACTACAGCCTTCCATATCTATCTTCTTTCCTCAATTCTATACAACTCTCTTAATCCCTGTAAGTAGCACAATTCCATTAAAAAGCCCATGCCTGCGTAAACTGACCCAATCCGACAGTGAGAAGACTCTCCGTCCTTTTGATCACCTGTAATCCCTTCAGATCTCCCTGTATCTTCCCTGACTCCATTGAATACAGCCCATCTCATGTTATAACTCCTCTAACTCATATGTTACTCTGCATCTCTGTGATATTCTTCAGTTACTGCAATTCTCATTCTTTATCTCCAGAGCTTCCAATCCCCCTGATCAATGTAAGGTTATTGATCCCTTGCAGCACCTTTAACACCTGCAGCAGCCACCAACACCTCAATCCATCCTGTCGCTGTAACCTCCTCAAATACTACAGCTCACTGTCTTTGTAATATCTTCCAGTATCTGCAACCCTGTCGATTTCTGTAAGCCACTCCAGAACAGCACTCCACATCTCTGTGTAGCTGATAGGAATGCTGTAAACCTGCCTTCCCAGTGCTCAGTAACTCTCTGAACTTCTGCAGCCCTACAACCCTCAGCATCTCTGGCTCCTCCAATCCCTACACTTCTCCCTGGCTGTGTGAACTGATCCAGCCCCTTCAAACCTCCCTAGCTCACTCACTCCTGCAGCTCCAACGCTTGTCCATGTCAGTGTAATTACCAGCGCCAACAATCCTCCCAGTCTCTATAAACTCCTGCAGCTCCAACTACCACCCCTACCTGTGTACTCTCCAGTCCCTCCAATCCTCCCTTTCTCTATTAACTCCTGTAGCTCCAAAACCACCCCATCTGTCTACTCTCCAGTGCATCTGTGTAATCTCTAGTCCCTATATTCCTTCCAATCTTTGTAAATCCTTCAGAACCGATAATCCTGTAACTCTACTTGACATCTTTCAGCCCGATAACCACCTGATCTCAAACCACCGAACTCTGTAACCTCCACCAGTCTCTACAGCCCAGCTTTTCTCTGTTAGCTTCTCTGGTAACTGTATTCCCCTTCATCTCCGGTTACAGATTCTTGCTCAGTGAAACAATGTCTCAGTACCGAATCTGTCAGAACACAAGAATCTTTGGTGTATCAATAAATTTGCCTCATTTTCTAAATTTTAACGACGGCAAGTTCAACCTCTCCACCTCTTCTCATTAATATCCCTCCATTTTGAAGACCAGCCTGGTGAACCTTCTCTGGGCTGCCTCCAATGCAAGGACATTTTCCCTCCAGATAGGGGACCAAACCTGTTCACAGTATTCTCAGTGCAGGCTGACTGGAGTCCTCTATATTTAGTACAAGCCTTCCCTATTTTTATTCACCATTCCCTTTGAAATCAATGCCAGCATTACATTTACCTTCTCTATGTCATGCTGGCCCTGTATGCTACCTTTCTGAGATTTATACACCAGGATTCCCAAGATACTCCATGGTGTAGCTTTCTGCAGTTGATCTGAAACCAAGAGCTGACAGCAATAATCACGAAAGTGCTGGAATGTATGTTAAACGATATGCCAGAAATACTAACTGCACACTTAGAAACTTACGGAATAAGCGCAGTCCATAAGACCATCATATATAGGGGTAAAATTAGACCATTCAATCCATCAGGTCTATTCCACTATTCGATTGTGTATGAATTGTTTCTCAACCCCATTCTCTCACTCCCTGTAACCCTTGATCTCCTTATTCATCCAGAACCTGCTTATCTCTGAGTAAGATACACTGAATCACTTCGCATCCTCAGCCCCATGAGGCAGTGAGTTCCACAGATCCATCACCCTGTGACTGAATAAATTCCTCCACATCTCTATTCAGAAGGGTCGTCCCTTCACTCTGAAGCTGTGCCCTTGGCCCCGAGTCTCTCCTGCTCGTTGAAACATCTTGCCCACGTTCACTCCATCCAGGCCCCTCAGTATTCTGTAAGTTTGAATGAGATTCTGCCACTGCCTCTGAAACTTCATCAAGTGCAGACCCAGAGACTTCACCTGCTCCTCATATGACACAAATTTCATTCCTGAAATCTTTCTTGGATACCCATTTCTCGTACCCCTTCACATCCTTTGTTCAGACTCTGAACGAATAACGTGTAGAGTGTAGTCCCAACACTGACCCCTGCGGAACTCCTCTCATCACCAGTTCCCATCGTGAAAAAGACCCCTTTCTTCACACTCTCTGTCTTGTGCCAATCAGACAAATCCTCTCTCCATGCTCAGCATGTTGTTCTGACAGGGAAATTTCATTTCACACCCACTGTTGGATTTATTTTTCTGTCTGGCTTTAAACAGCAGAGTTTCACCATTACCTTCCCATCTGTAATTCCCTGGAGAAGGTGGTGGGGAGCTGCCTTCCTGACCCATTGCAGTCCTTTGGGTGTAGGGACAGACACAGTGCTGGGAGGATGGAGTGTGGCTTGGAAGGCATCTTGGAAATGCTGGTGTTCCCATGTACCCGGAGCTCCTGTCCTTCCAGGATATAGTTGTTCCGGGTTTATGAAGTACTGTTGAAAGATACTTCCTGAGTGATCTCAGTGCTACTTGTAGATCTTTTATTCCTTCATTCATGAAGATGAGCTTTGTTGGCTGGGCCAGTATTTATTGTTGATTTGGAGTTGTCCCTGAGAAGGTGATGGGGAGCTGCCTTCCTGAGCCACTGCACCAGCCGTTGGAACTGTTGTTATCCGTGTACCCTCCAGCAGGGGCTACAACACTCCTCATGTCTGTAACTACACACAGACAATGCAGCTCTCCCTTTTATATCTGACATCCTCCCCGACTTATAACTCTTGTAGTTCCTCACAATATCTCACCTCATCCAATCCCATCTGTGCCTGACATCTCTAAAATTTCTTTATTCTTGTTTAAACTTCTGATCACCTCAACTCTATCCCTTTTTAAATTTGTAAACCGTTAAGCTTCTATAACTCTCCACATAACTGTATTCAATGACAGCACAGGTTCCCTTCCTAAATCTCTGTAATTACAATGGTTGTGTGTACTAAATTGCCACTTTTCATCCTCCTTATCCATCTAAGAACTTCCAGCTCCTCTAATCCCATATTTGGAATGCTCCCATTCTCTGTACCTCCTCCTGTCCTTTTTAGTGTGGAAACAGGCCTTTCAGGCCAACAAGTCCACACCGCCCCACCGAAGCGCAACCCACACCATTCCTCTACATTTACCCCTTACCTAACACTACGGGCAATTTACCATGGCCAATTCACCTGACCTGCACATCTTTGGACTGTGGAAGGAAACTGGAGCACCCGAAGGAAACCCACGCAGACACGGGGAGAACGTGTAAACTCCACACAGTCAGTCACCGGAGGTAGGGAATTGAACCCCGGTCTCTGGCGCTGTGAGGCAGCAGTGCTAACCACTGTGCCACCGTGCCACCATCCTGAGGGTCCTTGAACATCACAAGTGCTCCAAAAGTTTATATTCCGCCCAGTTGCTGCAAGTCTTCTAACTCTGTAACATGTAACAGTCTCCAGTACCTTACACCACTTGCTGGCTGTCAATTTGCATTTGTTGAAGTCGACACATTTCTGTCAGCAGCGCAGAAAAAGCCTTTTAGACTCTACAAAGCACCGTCATGAACAAGCCACTATCTCTCTAATTCCTTTGCCTTCTTCAATGTCTGAAACTCTCACTGTATCTTCCAGTAAACTTCTTTAGTTGCTGCAGGTCTGCCTAGCTCCCCAGATAACCTGTTCCATCCCATACAGCTCGCTCAGTCACTGTAACACCCTCTGCTCTGTCTAATCCTCCCCTTCCCCACTGTCCTCCAGGCACAACAGCAATCCTATAAGAGACCAGTGCGGAATGGGATGTTATAAACCTCAGCTGAGGCTTGAGGCCTACCATTACCTGGGAGTCACAAATGGAGAGAACCTGAGAGAGAGCAGCACAAACCTGGAGAATATACATCCGCAACGAGGATCGAGGCCGACTGGGACTTGGAGTTGGAGAAACAGCAGAGCAGGAGCCTCGAAATCAGCACCGAATCACAGAGGGAGTGATAATGTGACAGAACAACTTGGAGCAGGAGCATGAGGCTAACTCACACCTGGGAATTACAGAGGCAGCAAAGTGGGAGGATATAAATCAACACTGTGGATCAAGGCCGAATCGTGCCTGGGAGTCACAGAGACGGTGACCCTGTGGGGAGCAGAGTGGAGTGGGAGCTGAAAGATTACACGACCCTGGGAGTCACAGAGACGGTGACCCTGTGAGGGAGCAGGGTGGAGTGGGAGCTGGAGGATTACACGTCCCTGGGAGTCACAGAGATGGTGACCCTGTGAGGGAGCAGAGTGGAGTGGGAGCTGGAGGATTACACGTCCCTGGGAGTCACAGAGACGGTGACCCTGTGAGGGAGCAGGGTGGAGTGGGAGCTGGAGGATTACACGTCCCTGGGAGTCACAGAGATGGTGACCCTGTGAGGGAGCAGAGTGGAGTGGGAGCTGGAGGATTACACGACCCTGGGAGTCACAGAGACGGTGACCCTGTGAGGGAGCAGGGTGGAGTGGGAGCTGGAGGATTACACGTCCCTGGGAGTCACAGAGATGGTGACCCTGTGAGGGAGCAGGGTGGAGTGGGAGCTGGAGGATTACACGTCCCTGGGAGTCACAGAGATAACTTTCTGCTGCTGGAACCTGCCTGCACTGAGTTTGAAAGAAGTGCAAGAGCCATCACAGAAAAATCTGCAAGTTCATTGGCTGATAAATACACCGGTATTAGCAACTGTCAGTTAATTGCTGTAAGTTAGCAATTTTTTTTTTAACTTCTGAAATAAGGGTTGAGCACAGAAATAAGAGGGAGAAGTGAAATTGTGAGCCAATAATCAATTCAACGTTTGGGAGAAGATTTGTAGCTCGGGTACTCGTTGTTGTGGTTCTGTTTTAGGTGGGTGAGAGTGTGACTGGAACGATGGTGTAGCAGGAAGGGCTTCAGCTTCCTGGGACATTGGGACTGGTCCTGTGGAAGGCAGCAACTGGACAGGCTGGATGGGCTAACGTGACAGAGCTGGGACTGAATTCATTGTGGGCTGTGTGGGAGGGATTGAAAATAACTTCATGTGTGCTTCGGATCCAAAAAGGAATAGTAGAGGAGACTACCAGGATTCTCAAAATAATGGGAGCTACAGTTGGTACTAATTTACAGCAACAAGTTAATTACTGGAAGATGGAGTAAGAAAGGAAGCCTTAATCTGACGTACTCTGCATGAACATAATACTCGGAAAGTAGGGAGTTCCAGATGTAGATTAGTATGTGGAAATCTGATGCACTGATCACCGAGAGCTGGCTCAAGGAATGGCAGAACTGTGTGTTAAATATTGCTGGGTATAAAGGATTCCAAAATGATAGAAGGGAAGGGAAAGAATGAAGGTAGAAGTATTGGTTTAGATTAGCATTAGTTAGGGCGTCCAAGAGAAAGAGGATCTGTCCAAGGACAGAATTTGGCTGGAGCTACACAACAAAAAGTATGCAATTAAACTGTCAGGTACAGTCTGTCTGCCAGGAACCAAAGAAATGATGGAGACAATAAATACGCTGGGTCATTTGAGAGCGATGACAATACTACAGATTAGTTATACTGAGAAAATTAATGTTTCCAGATGTAGACAGAGATACTGGTGGTGAAAGGTCATGAGGGTCAAGTGTTCCTGGATTACATGGAGGAGAGCTCACTGCAGGAGTATGTATCCAACCCAAGAGAGCATGTACTATTGGACCTGGTCCTTGGGAAAGAGGTGGGACAAGTGGATTCAGTGTCAGTAGGGGATGGTTTTGGGGCGCAGCAATCATTTTATTGTAAAGTTCAGGATAGTGGTAGAGAATGAAATGCAATAATTGAGAGTGAGAAACATTAGTTGACTGACAGCAGTCTTCAATGTGGCAAGAATGAAGCTGGGAACTTTTCAACAAGGCCAGTGAAATGGTAGCTTTAAATAGTGTGAACCAGATCAGATGGAGATGGGGCTGTAGTGTGACCACGACAGACCTGGATAATCAAATCTTTTCCCCATTTCTACAGGAAGGATAAACAGGCCAACACAGTGATGTAGCAATGTGTATAAAGGATGGGACCAGTATTATTGTGATGCTCATCAATTTATACACTGCTCCTCTCTGCCCTAACCCCTCATCCTTGCGTATTAATCCTTATTTATTAATAAATTGGTCACCTTTGCAAACTTCGGAAAATAGCACAGTATAGAGGAGATACGTCTGTCCACTGTCTGCATTGCACAAGATGTAACGTTGTTTTTTAAAGCCCAAGTTCTGTCTCCCCAGACAGTGTAGCACTTCAGGTGCAGATCCTGACACCTTTTTAAAATGGTTTGAGAGTTTCTGCCTCTACTCCGCTTCCATGTGTCACTCCCAGATCCCGACCATACTCTGGGTGAAATCACAACTTTCCTCATCACGTCTCTACTATTTCAACCACATACATTAAGTATTCGCCACAGGTAACTGAGCTCTCCAACAGGAACAAGGTATTCTCTCCCTTTCTATCCAGACTCCTGACATTATGTGCACCCCAATCAAATCTCCTCTCAGTATCCTCCATTTTCAATCTTTCCCCATAACTGCACTTCCACTGTCACAGGGTAACGGATCTCCTCTATTCCCTTTCCAGTCCAGCCTACTTCATTTACCTGCCCTCACTGACCATACTCTCATTTATTGTTTATTCCTCTCTCTTGTTGATGTCCCCAAATGCCTTGCCTTGCACTTCTCTGGGTTATTTGCTCCATTCCCCTGGATCCGAGAGTTTCTGTTTTTAAACAGTCTGCCATGGGATCTCTCGTCAAATCCAAGAAATTCACATGCAGTTACAGGTTAGTGCCTCAAACCGACACAGTCAGATTAATTACACACAATCTTCCTTGCACAAATCCAGACCGACTGTCCTTGAGGCCCTGGAACTTCCTCAGTGACCGTTTATCCACTGTCTCAGAATTCCAGCCGCGACCTATTCAGTCAGTCCCTGGCTCTACATTAAACAAAGTTGGGTATTAGCCATTCTCCAGGCCTCCAGCACCATCCCTGCATTCGGTGAGGATTGGATAATGTAGGTAACTATAAGGCCGGGAATTTTCCCTGGCTTCTTTTAACAGTCTGGAACATTGCGTTGCCTCTTTCTAAGGATTTAAATCTTCTGTATATTTGTCCGCTCCAAGTTTGTTGCTCCCAATATTTCATCCCTATTTTGATCCAGACAGAAAAAGGCCTAACCCATCTTATGATTGGTCAAGTCTCATTTTAATCGGGTTTTATGGAGGGTTTCTCTCCACAAGGTGAATTGCATTTTCTCATGATACCATCCCCAATCTGTCTGATTAACTACTCTCCCTGCCCGCGTGGTCTTCCTCTCATCTGACACTAACACAATGATTTTTCCCCTTTGTCATAACAACTGCCCTCTGCCTGAATATCCCAGAATGCACCGGCCTCCCTGTTTCCAAAAGCCATTTTTAAAAAGTAATTTTACTCTTGGATTGTGAATCTGAAACTGCCCTGGACATGGCAGAGGGGGTAAAACTGGGGCCTCACTTTGTGGCCAAGCCCTGAGTTTCTGGTGGATGGCATGGTGCAGGAGAGGGACATTATCTTCCTAAAGGGCTGGCAGGGGAAGCTATGACACCAGACCCTGCTAGCTTCGTCCGAGGCTAGCCCCCTAGGTCAGTGAGGTACCAGCCTTCTGCGTGCATACCCAGCAGTATAGGAAGGAGGTCAGTGACCTTCTCCACTCCACCAGGGTAAGTGCCACCATCTGAAATTTGTGACCTCACCCTCACTCTCTCTCTCTGTTACTGCACCCACCTCTCAGCAAGGCTCATTTTCTCCCACCCTCACTGAATGCAGCACCTTCTCTCAGTCTCTCTGTAATCTCTTCTCTGCCCCTCTGCCCAACTCTGCCTGGTGTCTGTGCTGCCCCCTCACTCACTCAGAACACCTCGACACCTCTCCCCCAGTAGTGCCAGCACTAACAGCTGTACCAACCACTTCCATTTCACTAATCCTACCTGGTAATTCTCACATTCCGGAAGGAACCATCCCACACTAGGGCACAAAGAGCGAAGAGGGATATGGGGCAGCCTAACAGTCAACTCCTCACCCCCTCACAGGGGAAGGATCCTGACCCTAACAACCATGAGAGGCTGACTGACCGTGTCCAAGCTCCCGAACTGGGATCTGAGACTCCCCCTGACTCACTGTGCTGGGCACCGTGACCGACCATGTCCAAGCTCCTGCACTGGGATCTGAGACTCCCCCTGACTCACTGTGCTGGGCACCGTGACTGACTGTGTCCGAGCTCCCGGACAGGGATCTGAGACTCCCCCTGTCTCACTGTGCTGGGCACCGCGACTGACCATGTCCAAGCTCCCAGACTGGGACCTGAGACTCCCCCTGACTCACTGTGGTGGGCACCGTGACTGACCGTGTCCAAGCTCCTGGACTGGGATCTGAGACTCCCCCTGACTCACTGCTGGGCACCGTGACTGACCGTGTCCGAGCTCCCAGACTGGGATCTGAGACTCCCCCTGACTCACTGTGCTGGGCACCGTGACTGACCGTGTCCAAGCTCCCGGACTGGGATCTGAGACTCCCCCTGACTCACTGTGCTGGGCACCGTGACTGACCGTGTCCAATCTCCCAGACTGGGATCTGAGACTCCCCCTGACTCATTGTGCTGGACACCGTGACTGACCGTGTCCAAGCTCCCAGACTGGGATCTGAGACTCCCCCTGACTCATTGTGCTGGGCACCGTGACTGACCGTGTCCAAGCTCCCGGACTGGGATCTGAGACTCCCCCTGACTCACTGTGCTGGGCACCGTGACTGACTGTGGACAATGATATCAAGCTTCCTGGGTTTGTGTATCTGCTAAACACTAAGACAACACAGCAGATGAGTGAGCCTGGTAGATGTAGCTGAGGAGAAACGCTGCTAAAGGCAGTGTAAGGCAAGGCAATAATTCTGTGAGCATTCAAGTCAGTTCAAAGTGAATGTGTACAAACATGGATTGAGCAACCCAGAGAGACAGCCCATGAGCGGGGTGGGTGTCCCTGAGTACAGTGCCCTTGCAGCAGGATTGTGTGTGTACAAACACGGAGTGAGCAGCCCAGAGGGACAGACCATGAGCTGGGTGTGTGTCCCTGAGCACAGCGTCCTTGTAGCAGCATTGCAATGAGAGTTGTCAGTGCACCTTGAGCTGCAGCATTGAAGTACAGAAGCGTACTGTCGGTGGGTCGGAGATATACTGGGATGGCATGGTGAAGCTGGCATGTGTCAGATGCCAGCATTGGTGGGTGTGGAGTACATGCAGCTTCTGTCAGTGCAGTGTCCCCGGAGACGTTGGTGTCCAAGACAGAAGTCTGCAGGAGCGAGGGTCAAGGTGGCTTCACCAGGTACCAGCTCTGACATTCATGTCAAATTCTCAATATTCAGTTTCCCCACATTGGGAAACGATCTGAAGCTGCAAGATGATGAGGGGAGGGATCCACAATAATGTGGCTGTTGATCATCAGTAATCATTCAGTGAGCATCTCGCCACTCCCGTGCTCAAATCTTGTCTTAAAGAACAGTCCAGCACAGGAACAGGCCCTTCAGCCCAGCAAGCCCGCATTGATACAGGATGACCTTCTAAAGTTAAAACAAAAGTCTTTGCTCCAATACCCTCTATGTCATTCTGTTCCCTACTTACTCATACTTGTGCCAAGATCCCTCTTAAACCTTGCTGTATTGGCTTCTTCCCCTCTATCAGTGCATTTCAGGCACTTTCACATTCTGTCTGGAACAGCAAAAAAAAACCCTAACCTATAGCATCGCCTTAACTTTCTCCCTTTTATCTAAAACCTATGGTCCTGAGTAATTGATATTTGTACTCTGGGTGGGGGGTGGTGAGGGGAAGCCTCTAGCTGTCCTTCTATCTATGCCTCTGATGATTTTGTAAATATCTACCAGGTAGCCCCATAGTCAATGATGCCCAGGTGCAAATAAACCATGTGTGTTCAATTTCTCCTTCTGGGTAATACCCTCCAAACCAGACAACATGCTGGTAAAACCTTTCCATACCCTCTCCAACACTTCAGCATCGTGTGGCAACTAGTACTGAGCACATAATTCTAAATGTAACTCAAACTAAGTTTCTCTACAGCAGCAATATGACCTGTTAGTTTTCATACTGCATGCTCTGATGCTTGTCTGCAAGTTTGCCGTCAGTCTTCTTGATCACCCTCTCCACCCGTGTTACCACTTTCAGGGAACTGTGGAGCTGTACACCAAGATCCTGCGGATGTTGATGCAATCAATAGTTTTTCCATCCACTTTATACTTTAGACCTTCTAAAATGTATCACGTCACAACTGTCCAGATAAAGTTACATCAGTGTTTTCTCTGTCCAAGTCTGTAGCTGACCTATATCCTGCTGTATTATCTGGTACTCATCCACCCAATATGCAACTCCGCCAATCTATTTACAGATCTCCAGTCACAAAAACACTGTTCCACCACTACTCTGTCTTCTATGACCAAGCAGTTCTCTATCCATCTTACTAACTGACCGCTGATCCCAGTTCACTTCACCTTCTTCATGAGCCTGCCATAAGGAACCATATCAAAGGACTTGCTAAGGTCCAATTGGCCAACATTCAGCCCCGCGCCCTCATCAATCAATTTTGTCACTTCCTCAAAACATTCAATTAATTTTGTGAGACATGATCCTCCCCACGCAACTGCGTTGCCTGTTGCTAGTAAGTCCATACTAGAGTGCTGTTGGAGCTGCACTCATTCAGACAATTGATTATTCTATCATATTCGTGACTTGAACCTTGCAGAGTAGATTAGATTCCTGACAGTGTGGAAACAGGCCCTTTGGCCTAACCAGTCCACATCAACCCTTTGAAGAGTAACCCACGCACACCCAATTCCCTCTGACTAAAACACTTAAATAATTAGCATGGCCAATTCACCTGGCCTGTGGGAGGTAACCCATGCAGACACGGGGGGAATGTGCAAACTCCACACAGACGGTCGCCTGAGGCCAGAATCGAACCCAGGACCTTGGCGCTGTGAGCCACCATGCCACTCTTGATGGTTCCCGTAGAGTGGGACATACGATGGGCCGTGATGGTTACTGTACAGTGGGAGGTCTGTCTAGCTGTGAGGTTGAAGAGTGAATGAGCTGTACAGAGTATGATTCTGCTGCTGCCGATGGCCCTCTGCACCTCAAGTCTGCATCATCATTAATTATCCAATCTGTTTACAGTCTGTCCCATTCAGTACTCAACGGGCTACATATCATGGTGAGGAGGGTCTGCCAAATGTGAAGATAGCCCTTGCTCCCCATTGTGGAGTGACCATTCTTACTGATGTTTGAAATGGAGAGGTGTATCTGCAGCAGGCAGATCGGTGACGATGTGATCAATTATATGTTTCCCTTTTATTGATTCCACCATAACCTGCCACAGAGCAGTCTAGTAGCCACAGGACCCAGCATCAATGCTGAGCACTATCATTGGATTAGATTCCATACAGAATGGGAACTGGCCCTTCGGCCCAACCAGTCCACACTGACCCTCCGAGGAGTAACACACGCCTCTCTGAGTAATGCATGAACACTTTGGGCAGTTTACCATGACCAATTCACCAGAGCTGCACAGCTTTGGATTGTGGGAGGAAACCCACGCAGACACAGGGAGAATGTGCAAACTCCACACAGGCAGTTGCCCGAGGCTGGAATCAAAGCTGGGACCCTGGTGCTATAAGGCAGCAGTGCGAACCACTGAGCCACCATGCCACCCTATATTGACGATATACCAAGGAGCTGTCCCCCTCTGCCTGGCTGTGTCCTGTCAGTGGGACAGAACCTACCAACGAGGGTGGTGATGTTGCCTGGGACATAGTCCTGTTCACAGAATCCTGCTTTACAGACAAAATCTGACTGTTGCTGATTAGTTCATGGGAAATATATAACAGGTCACTTTCACATTTTCTGTAATGAAGAGTTAATATCACTTTATTTCTTGCATATTTTAAAATAAACCAAACATCATTATTTTTCAGTTGAGAACTGTTGAAGTGAACAATAATTGAATTACCAGAGCGCACACCGAACTATTACACAATTCAGTGACTGTAGTAAACAGCCGATTCATGTTCAGATCAGTGAACACACCATCTCGCAGGCAGCAAAGCTGTTGAAAATGACTTTGAGGAAAAGCCTGAATTCAGACACAGTGTTATTGGGCCTCACCACGACCTCCAAAACACTGGCCATCTCCAAACTCTGTCCAGAGAGCTCCCAAACTGGAGCTGGGCAGTTACTCGCACAATCCCTCACAATAGACTGGTTAGAGACATAACTGAACAACGGGGAGATGTGTGTGGTTCAGACTGGTCAATGGACTAGCACATGGCGCTGGTCCAGACGCAGTTCAATATTTATAACAACGACCTGTAAACAGCCATGTCTTGCAAGTATATCTCTTCTTGTGTGCCACCTAAACTCTGTAATGCTGAACCTTGGACCCGATCCTGAAGGACTGTGTTATAAAGGTGATGGACTCCTGCAGCACATGGCATCTGACATTGAATCCCTCATAAACCATATCCAGTGTATGTTAGCTCCACAATGTCAGTATCGAAACAGAATTGTGCAGCTCCATTGATGGCCAGTGTGATCCCAGCCCAATGACCTTGTGTTTTACTTGAGCTGGTTATTTCTGTGTAAGTGTTTGCAGCATTGTTCTCACCATTAACAGCCATTGAGTAAAGTCTCTTTCCTGAAGGTCCGATAGCCTTTCATAATACCAACTTTTAGATTGTCCAATAAGCACAAAATACAACCATTTATTCAATACACTGTTATAACAACAATGTGATGAAAACTCACAGTAAATTGAAATGATGAGTCTCATTGCCACACCCAAGACCAAATTGTTATTAAGTACAAGGACTTTGAAAATATACAATTATTTTCCCTTGTATTAATATTGTTAACTAATAGTCGATTCTCCTGCTCCTCAGATGCTGCCTGAACATCTGAGGTTTTTTTTTTCAGAACCACACTTTTTGACTCTTATCTCCAGTATCTCCAGTCCTCACTTTCTCCCTGCTAATATTTACTCATAATCATTTTCGTGGCAACAATATCACTGTGTTTAAACATGTTCCAGTCAAATATGAGTACGTTTTCAGTTGCTTCTGTCTATCTCAGAGCTCAGTAATGTGGGATGACAATGCCGTGTCTGTGGTGCTCAGTATGTAGGCCATGCCTCTGAGAGACTGACAGATTGTTTCAAAACATCATATCCCTTCAGCTGTTCACAACAAGCAAGGTACTGTCTGGACCAAACAGCCTGAACTCACAAAACCCACCATTGAACAGGTCTAGAAATTTTTTTTATATGTTAATTTATTCATGAAATGTGATTGGAACGGCATTTATTGATAGATAGGGAACTTGAAACAGTGACACTGAAGGAATGGCAATATGCTTCCCAATCAGGATGGTAGATGGCTTGGAACAGAAGCGAACATGGTGCAGGTCCCGTGTATCAGCTTCCCTTGTCCTTTTCGATGGTCAGGGGTTCAGAGGTACGTTGTAAGGAGCCATGGTAAATTTCTGCACAGCACCTTGTAGATGGCAGGTATTGCTGCTACTGAGTGTCAGTGGATGAGGGGTGAAGCTGCACTCACCTGGCAAATGGAAGTATTCAATCACACACACATTCAACATGTGTCTTAGCAATAGGGGACAGGCTTTCGGAAATTTTGGGGTGAGTAATTCCTGCAGAATTTCGAGCCCCTGACACATTCTTGTAGCCAATATGCGTCAGAAAGTGGCGCTGGAAAAGGAAAAACAGGTCAGGCAGCATCTGAGGTACAGGAGAGTCAATGCTTCAGCATAAGCCCTTCACAGAAATGGATAATGAAATCATATGGTCAGTCCAGTTCAGGTTAACGGTAATCTCCGCGATATTGCATTTTGTGTGTTCAGTGATGGTGGTGGCATTAAACGTTAGTGGATGTGGTTCAATTTTCCATTGTTAGAAGTAATCGTTGTCTGGCACACGAGTAATGGAAATGGTATTGTCATTTTTCCAGGTCATGTTCCATTTGGATAAGGACTGCTTCAGTATGTGAGTAAATCACGAATGGTGTTGAACATTGCATAATCATTGGCAAACATCCCCACTTGTGATTTTTCAGCCATTTATGAAGCAGCTGAAAATTATTGGGCCTAGGGCAGAGAGCACTCTTACTGCTCACTGATGCTGTCCCTCTCTCTGAGTTAGGAAGCTTGCTTCTAGTTCCACCTGCTCCAGAGGTGTCTAACAACATATCTGAATGGAATAATATTACAATATCTAACCCAAGGAGCTGAGTGAGGACTTGGTTAGGTCAATCAGTTGGACGGCTAGTTTGTAATGCAGGTTAATACTAACACTGTGGGTTCAATGCTGCACTGACTGAGGTGACTGAAAAGGGCTGTCCAACCCAACATCTCCCTTACTTGAGGCATAATGAATGTCCAGTTAAACTACCCCAGTCATCTTTGTCTAACGAGAGAGCAACCCTATCATGCTGGAAGAGTATGGTACCTTATTTTCTATTTCTTATCTACAGGCTAACTCAATCATCAACACAGGGAAACTGCTGCGGAGCTGTCCTGGAGCTGAGATGGCTGCTCTCCTCCAACTCCAACCCCAACCACCTTCCTTTGTACCAGGTATAACTTCAGCCAGTGCAAATGATTCCTATTTGCTCCAGTTTTGCAGTTAATCCTGGATATGACACTTGGTCAAATGTAGTTATGATGATGTTAAGTGCAGTCACTGTTGCCTCACCTCTAGAATTCAGCTGCGTGGTCTCTTGTTGTACATCGTTAAACCAAGGCTTCAATGAGCCCGAGGGTTGAGAGCCCAATCTGAGCTTCAGTGAGCTGGTTGGTGCTGAGGAAATGTTGCTTGATCCCACTGTGGGTGACATCTTCCATCCCTTTAATAATGATAGAGATGAGAGCAATGGGGCAGTCAATGATTGTCTGATGGTTTGTCTGTGTGTGTAAAGGACATACCCGGACAGTTTCCCACATTGACAGGTTGATGCCAGTGCTGTATCCCTGCAGGAACTGCTTGAATGTAATGTTCTCAGGGCCCACAGACTTTGCATTCCCCATCCCTCCAGCCGTTTGGAATTACCACACACAGTGAATCGAATTAGCTGAAGACTGCCATCTGGAGGAGACTAAAATAGATCATCCTATCGATACTTCGTCTGAACACTGTTCTGGTCATTTTAGCCTTAGCTTTTCTATTGTTGTGTTGGGTTCTTCGGTCACTGAGGAAGGTGATATGTGGGGATCCTCCTCCTCCAGTGAGTTGTTTGATTGACACCACCATTTAACCTGACTGCATGTGACAGGACTGCGGAGATTAGGTCAGATTTGTTGGTTAGATCTGTCTGTCACTAGCTGTTTATGCTATTTAGTGAGTAAGTGGTCCTGTTTGGTAACGTTACCTCATTTTGAGGTGTACCTAGTGTTGCTCTTGGCCAGCCCTCCTGTATTCTTCATTGAACAAGGGTTTATCCTCTGGCCTGATGGTCAGGATAAAGTGGACCATATGCCAGGTAGTGAAGTGGAAATTGTGCTGGAGTACTATTCTGCTGCTGTTGGTAATGACCCGAATCACCTCATGCAGGCCAGTGCTGAGTTCTAGATCTCTTCGAAATCTGTCCCGTTTAGCATGGGCATAGTATCTCTCACATGTGCGCTCATGTATATAGACACACACACACACACACACACACACACACACACACACACACAATGAGTCTGTCTCCAGAAATGCTGTGTGCGGTAGTCATTGTTCCCAATATGGCCATCGATCAATGTCTCTGCAGCCGTGGTGAAGATGAGGTCAAGTGTGTTTCTCCCTGTCAGTCGTTCACTCCCCAGTTGGTGCAGACCCAGTCTCGCAGCTATGTACTTTTGGACATGCCCATCTCGATCAGGAATGCTGCTGCTGAGCCCCTCTTGGTGGTGATTTTGAAATTGCCAACCCAGTATACATTCTCCAGCTCATTCACTCTGTTCAATGCAGATGGACACTGATCCATCAGCTGAAGGAAGGGAGTCAGCAGGGGGTTTCCGTGTCTGTGTTTGATCTGACACGTGAGGCTTCGTTATGTCAAATTGTTGCTTGAGGAGTCTGTAAAACGCCTCTCCCAAATTTAGCCCTAGCCCCCAGACGTTAGGAAGGAGGGATTTCTAATGTCTGCATGGCTTTTACTTTTCTATCACTATCAATCGAAGGGCCTCTTCTGTGCTGTATGACACCCACTCTATGACTCTTGTGATTGGACAGTCCAAAGTCTCACTTATTCAGTCCCTCCCAGTGCCTTGTCTATTCCACAGATTTCTACAATATTTTCTCTATTAAGACATTGCACAATTCCATCTTTAAACTATCTATGTGTATCTCTGTATCTTTCCCTGTCATCTCCCTCCAGCTGCGACATCGATATGGATATCAGTAACCCTCCATATCACTACAATCTGTATATCATACTACAGTCCCATCTATCACTGTAAACTCCGCCAGCCCCTACACCCCTCCCTATCTCTCTAAACTCCAGCTGCTTCACCTTTCCCCATATCCTGTGAATGAGTTCAAAAATATCTCACTTATCTATTATAGCATGCACAGGCCACACTATTTCTGTAATACCTCCAGTCTTGCTTTCCTTTCTCTGTAACATCTCGCACCTTGCTTTCCTATCTCTGTTAAATTTCCAGCCTTGCTTTCCTATCATGGAACTTCTCCAGTCTTGCTTTGCTATCTCTGTAACATCTCCAGCCTTGCTTTCCTCTCTATGTCACATCTCCAGCCTTGCTTTCCTCTCTCTGTAACATCTCCAGCCTGCTTTCCTCTCTCTGTAACATCTGCAAACTTGCTTTCCTCTCTCTGTAACATCTCCAGCCTTGCTTTCCTCTCTCTGTAACATCTCCAGCCTTGCTTTGCTATCTCTGTAACATCTCCAGCCTTGCTTTCCTATCTCTGTATTGAGCTCTTTGTCAGGAAGGGATTGGTGCATTCCTTTTTCTTTGATTCCATGATTCGCAGGACGTCGGGAACCGTACTTGCTTAGGAAGGCAGCACTGCATGTGGCACTGAAATGGAAAGCAGTCAATCAGTTGATTGGACAGTGTGTAGACAAGTTGAGGGGAAGTACAGACTGATTGAAGTACAAACATAATGATAGCTAAACCCCTGGGTCAGATGGGGTATACCCTAGGTTACTCCAGGAAATGATGGAAGAGATTAATGTGCCTTTGGTGATAATCTTTGCATCCTCGCTATCAACTGGGGTAGTGCCAGATAATAAGAGAGTGGCAAATGTTATTCCCTTGTTCAGGGAAGGGAATAGGGATAACCATGGGAATGATAGAACAGTCAGTCTTACACCAGTGGTGGGCAAAGTATTGGATACTATTCTGAGAGACAGGATTTACCATTCCTTAGAAAACGATAGTTTGATCAGCGATAGTCAGCATGTTTTTTTGAGGAGCAGGTCATGCCTCACAAATCTTATTGAATTCTTTCAATATGTGAAAATAAATGTTGATGAAGGTAGACCAGTAGATGTGGTGAACAAGAATTTTAGAAAAGCATAAGATTCCCCCAATGTAGTCTCATTCAGAAGGCATGGGACGTAGGGAAATTTGGCTGTCTGGACACAGGCGTGGCTGGCCCATAGGAGGGAGAGGATGGTAGCTGATGGAAAGTTTTCAGCCTAGAGCTCACCAATGGTGTTCCACAGGGATCGGCTCTGGGGCCTATGCTCTTTGTGATTTTTATAAATGACTTTGCTGAGGAAGTGCAATGGTGCGTTAGTAAGTTTACGGATGACATGAAGGTTGGTGGAGTTGTGTATAGTGTGGAGGGCTGCTGTAGGTTGCAGCAGGACTTTGACAGGATGCAGAGCAGGGCTGCTAAGTGGCAGATAGAGTTCAAACTTAAAAAGTGTGAAGTGATTTATTTTGGAAAGTTGCATTTGCATACAAAATATAGGGTTAAAGGTAGAATTATTGGCAATGTGGAGGAAAAAAGGTACCTTGGGGTACATGTCAATAGATCTCACAAAGTTGCCACCCAAGTTGATAGAGTTGTTAAGAAGGTGTATGGTGTGTTGGCTTTCATGTTCAGGGGTTGAATTTAAGAGCAGCGAGGTTAATGCTTAGCTCTATAAAGCTGTGGTTCAAACACAGTTGGAATATTGTGTTCAGTTCTGGTTGCCTCATAATAGGAAACATGGGGAAGCCTCAGAGAGTGTGCCGAACAGATTTACCAGGATGTTGCCAAGAGTGGAGGACATGTCTGAAGAAGAACGTTTGAGGGAGCTAGGACTTTTCTCCCTGGAGCGAAGAGAGAGCTGACTTGATAGAGGTGTACGCGATGTTGAGAGACAAAGATTGGATAGCCAGAGTCTTTCCAACAAGGGGCGTAATTTTATGGTGATTGGAGGAAGGTTGTTATGTTCTGTGTAAGGACACACCAGGAACTATAGACAAGTGAGACTGACAGTGCTGGTGAGCAAGTTGTTGGAGGGAACCCTGAGGGACAGTATGTACAAGTATGTGGAAAGGCAAGGTCTGATTAGGTATAGTCAACATGGCTTTGTGAGTGGAAAATCATGTCTCACAAACTTGATTGAGTTTTTTTGCAGAAGTAACAATGATGATTGATGAGGGCAGAATGGTGGACGTGATGTATTTGAACTTCAGTAAGGCTTTTGACAAGGCTCCCCATGGGAGACTGGTTAGCCAGTTTAGCTGTCATGTAATGCAACGAGGACTAGCCATTTGGATACAGAACTGGTTTAAAGGTAGAAGACAGAGGGTGGTGGTGGAGAGTTGTCATTCAAACTGGAGGTCTGTGACCAGCGGAGTGCCACAAGGATCAGTGCGGGTCCCCTACGTTTCAGCATTTATATGAATGATTTGAATGTGAGCATAAGAAGTATAGTAGTAAATTTGCAGATGACACCAAAATTGGAGGTGTAGTGGACAGCGAAGAAGCTTACCTTGGTTTGCAACAGGATATTGATCAGATGGGCCAATGGGCTTAGGAGTGGCAGATGGAGTTAATTTACATAAATGCGAGGTGTTGCATTTTGGGAGAGCAAATCTTAGCAGGAGTCATACTCTTAACAGTGGGGTTCTAGGGTGTGTTGCTGAACAAAGAGACCTTGGAGTGCAGTTTCATTGTTCCTTGAAAGTAGAGTCGCCCATAGATAAGATAGTGAAGAAGGCGTTTGATATGCTTTATTGGTCAGAGTATTCAGAAAAGGCGTTGGGAGGTCATGTTGAGGCTGTACAGGACATTGGTTCGGCCACTTTTGGAATATTGTGTGCAATTCTGGTCTTCTTCCTATCAGAAGAAGTTGTGAAACTTGACAGGTTTCAGAAACGATTTACAAGGATGTCGCCAGGGTTGGAGCATTTGAGCTGCAGGGGGACGCTGAATAGGCTAGGGCTGTTTCCCTGAAGCTTCGGAGGCTGAGGGGTGACCTTATCGAGGGTTATAAAATCATGAGGTTAAAAATCACACAACACCAGGTTATAGTCCAACAGGTTTAATTGGAAGCACATTAGCTTTCGGAGCGACGCTCCTTCATCAGGTGATAGTGGAGGGCTCGATCGTAACACAGAATTGAATGCACAAATTTACAGTGTGATGTAACTCAAATTATGCATTGAAAAATTGATTATCTGTTAAGCCTTTCATCTGATGGAATACAGTGATAGTTTCACTTCTTTCATGT
Organism: Chiloscyllium punctatum; assembly: GCF_047496795.1. Classification (NCBI taxonomy): domain Eukaryota; kingdom Metazoa; phylum Chordata; class Chondrichthyes; order Orectolobiformes; family Hemiscylliidae; genus Chiloscyllium; species Chiloscyllium punctatum. The sequence goes on from NW_027309819.1 coordinate 236,213, forward strand.
GTAAATCACGAAACATTTTTTTTTATTAAGTTGCATTCTTGGGTTAGCTGTTAACAATGGTGATAGCTAGACAATATGTTGAAGGTGTTGGCCCCCTGTGTTCTGTCTATGCCATGGTGTTTAGATCGATTCTAATCTTAAAAAGTGAGATAACAGAGTTTTACATAAATGCATGCAGTTTTTGAGCAAAGTACAATGTTGCTCTGCAAGTACAAATTCATCCCACAAAATACATGTGTGCATGTGGGTCTTTGTGTGTCTCTGTCTGGGGTGGGGTTTGTGAGTGTGAGAAAGTGTGTGTGTGTGTGTAGTGAGTGCAGAGTGTCTTAGGTCTGTGAGGGGGTACATGTGTGAGTGTGGGAGTGTGTGTCTGTAAGGGTGTGTGTGGGTGTCTGTGTGCACGTCTGTGTGTACCTGTGTCCGTGTGTGTGTGTGTGTGTGTGTGTGTGTGTGTGTGTGTGTGTGTGTGTGTGTGTGTGTAGTGCAATGGTGATCACCTGTAATGTGACATGAACCCAAGGTCCCGGTTGAGGCCCTCCCCATAGGTACCGAACTTAGCTATCACCCTCTGCTCGGTCACATTTCTCTGCTGCCTGTCCCGAAATCCACCTTGGAGGATGGTCACCCGATGGTCCGAGGCTGAATGAACTGGACGACTGAAGTGTTCCCCAACTGAGAGGGAACCCTCCTGTCTGTTGATTGTTGTGCAGTGCCCATTCATGCGTTGTCATAGCCTTTGCTCGGTTTCCCCAATGTACCGTGACTCAGGGCATCCTTGCCTGCAACGTATAAGATAGACAACGTTGGCTGAGTTACACGAGTACCTGCCATGCACAAGGTAGGAGGTTTTCCCACGCGTAATAGTGGTATTTATGTCCACAATCTAACAATCCAACACTTCTTGCAGCGTCCATCGTGACAGGGTTGTATGGAGTTGTCCTGAGAGCCGAACAGTTTGCTATGAACAATGATCTGTTTGAGATTTGGCGGTTGTTTAAAGGCACGTCGTGGAGGTGTGGGGAAGGTCTTGGTGAGGTGCTCATCCTCATTGATAATGTGATGCAGGTCACGAAGAACATGATTTACACATGAAAGAAGTGAAACTATCACTGTATTCTAACAGATGAAAGGCTTAACAGACAATCAATTTTTCAATGTATAATTTCAGTTACATCACACTGTATATTTTTGTTATAAATTCTGTATTGCGATTGAGCCCTCTAATATCACCTGATGAAGGAGCATCGCTCTGAAAGCTAGTGTGCTTCCAATTAAACCTGTTGGACTATAACCCGGTGTTGTGTGATCTTTAACTTTGTCCACCCCAGTCCAACACCGCCATCTCCAAATCATGAACATCATGAGGGGTATGGATATGGTAAATAGACAAGGTGTTCTCCCTGGTGTGTGGGAGTCCAGAACTAGAGGACATCGGTTTAGGGTGAGAGGGAAAGATATAAAAGAGACCTAAGGGGAAACGTTTTTCTGCAGAGGGTGATACTTGTATGGAATGAGCTGCCAGAGCAAATGTTGGAGGCTAGTACAATTGCAACATTTAAAAGGCAACTGGATTGGTATATGGTAGGAAGGGTTTGGAGAGATATGGGCGGGTGTGGGCAGGTAGGATTCAATTGGGTAGGGATATCTGATAGGCATTGACGGGTTGGACCAAAGGGTCTGTTTTTGTGCTGTCCATCTCTATGACTCTATGACTCAAATTTAGAAATGACAATAATTTAGCACGCACTGTCAAATAATAAATGGTTTATGTCATTAAATTGGAGCAAACAATATGTCGAAAACTTGCCATTTTTAGAATGAATAATAAAGTATGAAGAATAAAGAACATTCTAGCACAGAAACAGGCCCTTCATCCTGCTAAGCCGACACCTATCCAGAACCTCTGTTTAAAACTGCCGCCTATTTTCTAAGAACCTGCATCCCTTTGCTTCCTGCCCATTCATGTGTCTGTCTAGGTAAATCTTAAATGATGCTAAAACAAAATACCCCAATACGGTCTGATCAGAGCCTTGTAAAGCCTCAGAAATCCATTCCTGCTTTAATATTCAAGTCTTCTCAAACGAAATGTCATCACTTTGTCTTTCTGACCGGATAGGCCACTCGAAACAATGAACGTATAGTGGACATTAATAAACTTACCATGGAGTTACAAAAATGAACAATGATTAAAGCATGATGGGGAATGGATCCCAATCTTCAGGAAACTCTTTGCGCTAATCCATAGCTGCAGAATCCAGCCAGGCTACAGCTCCCCACGGACGGTTTGCAAACAAACCTGACAGCAACAGACCCTGCAATACCCACCTGAAGATGGACTTTAATGGGACAATGAAATGTCACCCTTGGGCCATCAATGTGCCAGCCCTTCGTTGGGATTGATTGATCTGGGTAAATGAACTTGATCATTTCATTGGAAGATCCTCTATACCTTCCCAAGGGCTTCAAGACTTGGAAGGATTACAATCACCTCAAATCCCCATAGAGTGCAGTAACTGGAGAATAACCACTGATAAAGAAGACAACACCAAAACCATCAGAAGAATAAGAAGGCATCACCACGTGGATCCTGGCCAATTTCTAATGTGGTGGTACACAATCAGCCAAAGTTCAGCTAAATCAGTTTGTAGTATTTTTCATAACTTTATAGCAAACTGTATTGTACTAACATTGATTGTGCTCAATAAACAAATATAGTTGTTTGTAAGAGTTGAGTCAGTTCTTTTGCTGAATAGAAGACTTTAAACATACTGTGCAGCAGATACAACACCTTCCTAACTGTTTACTCAACCTGCAGGTTTACCTTGAGACAATCCTGTATGAGAACTCGCAGCTCTCTTTGCACTTCAGACTTCTGAATTTTCTCTCCATTTATAAAATAGTCCATGCCTCTTTCCCTCCCATCACCTCACGCTTTCTCAAGATGTAATCCATCTGCCACTTCTTTGCCCACTCTCCTATCCTGTCTCAATCCTTCTGCAGCGTCCCTGCCTCCTCAATGCTACCTGTCATTCTACCTACCTTTGTATCATCTAAAAGCCAAGCCAGAATACTCTCAGTACCTTCATGTAGATCGTTAATGCACAACGTAAAAAGTTGCGGTCCCAACACTGAGCCTTGTGGAACACTGGTTGTCATCAGCTGCTATCCTGAGAAGGACCCTTTTATCCCCACTCTCTACTTGCTGCCATACAGCCAAGCTTCTGCAGACACTAGTATCTTGCCTCGAACAAAATGGGCCCTTATTTTACTAAGCAGCATCCTGTGCGGCACCTTGTCAAAGTCCTCCTTGAAGTCCAGGTGGATAACATCCACTGGCTTACCTTTGACTCACTTTCTTGTTACACCCTCAAATAACTCTTACAGATTTATGAGGTATGACCTCGCATTGATGGCACCATACTGACTTTGCCCAATTTTACAATTCACTTGAAAGTATTAAAATTCTCATCCTTCACAATGGATTCCAGGATCTTCCACACGACTGAGGTTAGGCTAATTGTTCTGACACTTTCAGCCTTTTGCTTTCTTCCTTTTTAAAGAGGGTGTCATGTAAGCAACTTTCTAGTATTGTGAGCTTCTCCCTGATTCTAGAAATTCCAGAATGATCACCACAAATGTCTCCATCATTTCTTCAGCTATCTCCCTTGCAACCCTGGGATATCGTCCATCTAGTCCAGTTTATTTCCCCATTTAGTTTTTCGAGCAATTTCTCCACTGTCCCCTCGCTATCTTGAATTTGTGTGATACCATCCGTGTTTTCACTGTTAAAACTGACGTGAAATAAATGTTCAGTTTCTCAGCCATTATTTGTTCCCCATTACTATATCGCCAGCGTCGTATTCCGCGTCCCAATATTTATTTCTGCCTCTCTATTGCACTTTATCTATTTAAAGAAACTCTTAGCATTTTATATTACTGGCTAGTTTACCCTCATATTTAATCTTCTTCCTCATATTTCTTATTTTGTTGCCCTCTGGTGGTATTTGTAAGCTTCCAACTCCTCTGGTTTCCCACTGCCATTTGCCATGTTATCTGATTTCTCTTTTGCTTTTACGCTAACCGTGATTTCCCCAGTCAACCATTGTTGCCTCATCCTCCCTTTACATGCTTCTTTTTCCTTGGAATGAATCTCTACTGTGCCTCCTGAATTACTCACAGAAACTCCAGCCATTCCTGTTCCACTGTCTTTCCTGCTAGCCTACTCTCCCAATCAATTCAACCCAGTTCTTTCCTCAGGCCTTTGTATTTGGTAACTCAATTGGTAATATTGTTAACACTTCTATCTACTTCCTGTCAAATTGAACAGTAGGTTCAATGATATTATGACCACTGCCTCATAAAGTTTACTTTACCTTAAGCTCCCTTATCAAGGTTGCCTCATTGCTCAACACTAAATCCAGTCTTGCCCGTTCGATTGTTCCCTGCAACATTAGCTGCTTAAAAAACCCATCTTATCGGCACTCCACAAATTCCTTTTCTTACAAAGCACTACCAACCTGATTTTCCCAGTCCAGCTGTATATCGAAATCCTCCTAATCATTATAACTTTGCATTTTCTACACGTCTTTTCTACCTCCTGATGTGTCCACTGCCCCAGCTCCTGACTACGATTTGTAGACCTGTATATAACTCCAAATATGTTTTTTTTTATTCACCTTTGCCATTCCTCCATTCTATCCACACACATTCCACATCATTTGTCCCTACTTTGAGTTTTGGGAACTGAGTGAAGTGACTGCAAAACACTTTACCATTGTCAAAAATTCATAGGTTAGACATTGATTAAAATATTACATTGTCAATTACATTGGAAAGTGGCCACAATCTATTTCTTTGGCCAAATATTCTGTCTGTATTAGGGAGGAATACAGACTTTTGAAACTGTTAGAAAGGCAAGATATGAAGAGGATTTGAAACTATAAAGAGATTAAGGTGGGTCAAGTGAACAGAAAAATATTGTTGTATGGAGTATTGTAGGAAATATTGTCTATGCGCTCAAAGATATTGGCCGGTTGAATTGAAAGGCAGTGTATTATTTCAATGGGGAAATTGGCTTGAGGCAAAGAGGAATCGGGCACCTGGATGACATAATAAAACCTTTATGTGTGTAAAAAGCTTTGAGGCAGGTAAGATAAATGTAGAAACTTTCTGCAACAGAATACATGCAAAATTAGGGAAGATTTTCTCCAGTTTTGCAGAGTAGCGGCAAGACAACATCGATCGAACAATGGTCATACTGACATGCAAATCAGTCCAGAAAAAATTCATTCAACTGACTCCTGTGTGAATCATTTATTTCAGGAGGAAATCTTGAACCGACTGACTCTGGATCGGCTGGAGTTTAGGTGAACAACATGTGATCTTGGTAAGGCCAAAAATTCCAAGTAGTCTTTTCAAGTTGAATTCTAAAACAATATTTCAGCTTATGTGAGAGATGACCAGGAGTGGGCTGGCTATACAACTGAAGACTATCTCAGTGAAGAAGATGGTGGTTGTTTTAATTCTCTCAAAGTGTCGTGTATTTGTGAACTCTCTTCCCAGATAGCAATGGAGGATAAAACATTGAATGTTCCTAAGGCAGAGGCAGGCAGATTCCTGACTAAGAACGATGCACTAACATTGTAAGGGCAAAGGAGGAATAAGAGGGAGACTTCGTACGTGTAGTGGACAGCGAGGTGGGTTATCACAGATTACAACAGGATCTGGACCAGATGGACGAATGGGCTGTGAAGTGGCAGATGGAGTTTAATTCAGAAAAATGCGAGGTGCTGCGTTTTCGGAAAGCAAATCTTAACAGGATTTATACACTTAATGGAATGTTGCTGAACAAAGAGACCTTGGAGTGCAGGTTCATAGTTCCTTGCAAGTGGAGTCGCAGGTAGATAGGATAGTGAAGAAAGCGTTTGATATGCTTTCCTTTATTGGTCAGTGCATTGAGTACAGGAGTGGGGAGGTCATGTTGCGGCTTTAAAGGACAATGGTTAGGCCACTGTTGGAATATTGTGTGTAATTCTGGTCTCCTACCTATCGGAAAGATGTTGTGAAATGTGAAAGGGTTCAGAAAAGATTTAGAAGGATGTTGCCAGGGTTGGAGGATTTGAGCTATCGGGAGAGGCTGAACAGGCTGGGACTGTTTTCCCTGGAGCGTCAGAGGCTGAGGGGTTACCTTATAGAGGTTTACAAAATTATGAGGTGCACTGATAAGGTAAATAGGCAATGTCTTTTCCCTGGGTCGGAGAGTCCAGAATTAGAGGGCACAGATTTAGGTTGAGAGGTGAAAGATATTAAAGAGATCTAAGGGGCAACGTTTTCGCGCAGAGGGTGGTGCATGTATAGAATGAGCTGCCATAGGAAGTGGTGGAGGCTTGTGCAATTGCAACATTTAAGAGGCATTTGGATGGGTGTATGAGTAGGAAAGGTTTGGAGGGATATGGGCCGGGTGCTGGCAGGTTGGATTAGATTGGTTTGGGATATCTGGTCAGCATGGACGGGTTGGACTGAAAGGTCTGTTTCCATGCTTTACATCTCTATGACTCTACGACTGTGTAATTGAGATCACAATCAGCTCATCCAATATCTTATTGCATGACGGACCTCTATTGGTGACTTACTCCTGAAGCTGGTTTCTGCATTTATATTGTCTTTAGATACTAAAAAATTATGAGATGATTCTCATGAGCATGAAGACTGTTCCTTTCAGATTATTGGGCACAGCTTTCCATATGTGACTTTTTAACAGCACTCAAAAGCACTCAGCGAAATTTTATGGTTCTGGAGAAAGGTCAGGAGCATAGCGCAAAGTAAAGGTCTGCCTTGATACTGCTTTCGATCTCAGATTGGGTCGAATGGATAACTTTAATTCTGCACATTCCTTTCAGTTTTTCTTGTGAGGTGAGTTTCATTAGCAAGGCCAGCATTCAGTTGCATATATGTAATTTCTATTCAGTATATGGTAATAAACCCCAGGGATTATAGTGGTGCAGGGACACTAGCAGGTATGTTACAAAGAGAGAAACGGGGTTCTGAACCATTTGATAGTGAATGGAGAATGATATAGCTTCGAGTCAGTGTGCTGTGTGACCTTGCAGATTTTATTCCTCACCATTTGATGCAATTTGAAGCTATAGAAATAGTGAGAATAAATTTCCTGTTTTCAAAAATGAAAGTGATAGTCATACAGCATATAAATCTACCCTTCAGCCCAACTCATCAATGCCAGCCAGAAAACACTAACGGATAAGATTCCCAGTTACCTGAAGACCTATAGCCTACTATGCCCTGGCAGTTTTTACTAAATGTTGCATTGCCTTGTATTATCTGTGATCTGAGTGTGTTTATTGTTCTTTTAATATATGCACAAAATCGTTTCATGGACGCAGATAACACAGCTATAAAGAGAGCAGCAAGCTCATCAGATCAATAAAACTCACTACTTTTTTCAATAATGATAGAAAATCCGATTGTCTTTCCAATTGCTTTGGGATTTTAATGGAGCTTGACCAGCATTAATTGCCCTTGAGACGTTTCAGTCCCAGTTGATGTTGGTCCATCCAAGTGGGTGGTAGGATGGAGTATCAGCAGTGCATCTCATGTGCTGGTTTAACTGGGAGTAAATATTACTGGTGGTGGATGGAGTGTTACGCAAGCCGTCATGCTGTGATGAACAGCTCGCAGGAAAACAGGAAAATGGACTCATTGTCACAGCGAACATATAGGATGCAATTTATTATTTTTCTGAGAAATAGCAACCTTACAGCTCCCAGTCTTTATAATAATGAAGGGAAGTCTGTTTCTATGTTATTGGCGTTCTTAAAATAATGATGTCAAACAGCTGGAATAATGTTGGCGCTGTCGTTGGAGGATTCTTGCACTGAGCATGTGAATTAACATGGATTATTTCAGAGATGGCTGGGCTGTCCGAGGCTAGTAAATGCTGATAATCCATGGGATGAGGCTCGTTTGTAATTTTGCCACTTACTGAGCACGGTTTGCCAGAACAAGACAACAAGTTACCTTTGGTTACTTCTTCAGAACGTATCAGAGCTTTCATGGCTGCCACCACATGGAATCATATATAAAGACAAGGCCCATCGAGTCTGCACCACCCAGTGCTAATGCAAATGCTTTATAAATTTTGTGAAGTTACCTTCCTGAACCATCCTCCAAGCCAATGCATTCTAGACACAGACCATCCTCTAGATTCAAAACATATTGCACAACTCCCCTCTCAATATCTTCTCTTTCACTTTAAACATGTGACCCTTGTTTTTGACCCTTTGACTAAGGGGAACTGCTGTTGTCTGTTCACTCTGCCCATACCTCTCATGCTCTTATACACCTCTGTCAGGTTCACTCCTTACCCTTTTCTGTTACAAAAGCAAGACTAGACTTTCTTCATGGTTTGAGTTCTCTGTTGTCTTGTTACTTCTTCCAAAGTGCAGCATCTCACATAATTCAGTGTTAGTTTTTATCTGGTCCCCTGAACAATCTGTTTGTACCCTCCTGTAATTTAACACGTTCCTCCTCACCGTGACCCATCCGGCTAATCATTGCATCATCCACAACATTGTTTATCATCCTCCAACACACCCCATATCCCACATTCATATCATCAACATTTATGAATATCAGAAACAAACCTTCATTTCCTTCCTGTTCTACAGATCTATTGCAGAGGAAGAAATGACAATTCCAGTCTCAAGTTTTTCATATTTTGGTGAATTGTCAGCGTGATGCGGTTGAGGTCTTTTATGACAGAGCCATAAATAATATTTTGCACATGGAGCTGAATTCTGCTTTTACACTCCGCCCCTCTGCATGTAATATTCATAAGGCTTGTATATCATTAGTTTTGGACGAGCCTTTCGCACTGTGCACTGAAACGTTGTATATGGGCCTGCAGCTTATTCTGGATAACATTCAGTCAGAGCTGAAGATTTTTTTTTCATCTGTCGGATGGACGCAGGTTCATTCATTAAATTTGTTTGAAAGAGCTAGAGGGATGAGGATAAAGATTAAATTAAATTCTGTATTATAAACACACTGTAGCAGATGAATTCACATTCTCATTTCTACGTTGAATTGCTAGCAAATTAAAAGAACAAGCACCCCAGTTCTGAATATTGTTTTAACAAGTGACATCATTTTGCAATAATATATTGGGGAAAGAGAAAATGTCTGCACTTGATGGAGATACAGAAATACAGAGTGAATGTACAACATGATCAAGAAACAAGTGTTAATAAAAGAAGTATGAGGAACTTTTTTCTTAATTTTCAAAGGATTTTACATCAATCTCACTTTTCCAACTACATGCTTTTCCCTGCCACTGATGGGACTTCTGCCACACCTCCTCCTCCCTCTTCCTACTTTTTCCTTACTCACCTACTTCCCTTACATTGCCCCTTCTGATGCTACATACCCTGCCACTGACCATCTCCTTTCACACTTCTCGCACTGTATGACATACCACTTCCCCTGTCACTCCCACTTTCCCTGACCCTCCCTTTCCCTTTTTTGCTGTCAGAGTAGAAGATGTTGATTTCTGTGCGACTACTGGTCATTAGTGAATGGTGAGTTTGGAGTGATCAATGTCAAATAGCTTCAGACAATAGGATGTTTGCCACTGTTTGATGCACCGTTAACAGATAGTTTTGTTCACTGTTGGTACAGATTGGAGCTTCTTCCTGTCCGTCTGACACAATGTTTAACCAAACGACCTCATCACCATAAGGACAAACAACTTCTGACAGAGTCGGAAGGCAATGTATAAATTTTCTTTTGAATATTGTGAGGACATTGTTCTAACAAACATTGTTCTTGTCTTTTGCTCCTTATTCTTTCTACTGATCTTCCCATGTAATTTGAGTTGAGATCAGAGTGACTTCCCTTTCAATCGAAGCAGGACTTGACTGAGGGTGGAATCAAGGACCTTGAGCAAAACTGTGATTAATGGTAATTAGAGAACATTCTGCACTGGTAATGGGAACAATGGAAAAAGCACTCTCTGCAAGTTATCTTCCAAGTTGCATGGCATCCTGACGAAGGAACTAATTTGCTCTTCCTTCACAAGTATTTGCTAAAAATCTTGGAACAGCTCTGTGTGGGTTTGCATTACTTGGATTGAAGAGGTTCAAGTAGGTAGCTCTCTGGCGACTTTTCCAGAGCTACTGGGGACGACAAATAAACTCTGCCCTTGCTAGTGCCTTCCAAAACCCTGGATGAATATGTCCTGTTAAAGAAATAAACACATGATATTTTATGTTTGCACACTCTAAAGTTTCGGAAAGGTAAGACCTTGCTGGATGAGTGCGATGCCAGTGACATCAGGAGCATGACAAGACGTTGATAACATTTGGAATCGTTAATTCAGTTAGTTACTTACAGAAGATTGACTGTGTGATATCAGTGCCACTGAGTTCAACATTTTCATCATGCATAATGGTAGTCATTCTCATACTTTAAAAATTTTCATTCAGAAGCCACAACCAAATACTCGAGAGCCAAAAGAAATGGCAATTTCACTGTTCCCTTTCAGATCAGACAATTATCCACAGTCCAAAAGACTAAGTAAGTTGAAAGTGCTGGAAAACCGGAGCAGACAGAAACAGATTTAACTTATTGAGTCGAATATGAGTTTTTCCACATTGGGTAATATCAGGCTTAATATTCTAACTTGCTTCTCTTTCCAGATACTGGCTCATCTGTAGTGTTTTGCCACTGTTTTCTGTTTATATTACAGATTTGCATTTTCCCCAGTATTCCCTAGCACAGGGATTCATTGGGGGGAGCAGGGTGGGAGTGCCATGGTGTGTCAGTGGTTAGCATGACTGTCTCACAGTACCATGGACCGGGTTTAGGGGGGAGGGGGTGGAAGTGGCATAGTGTCTCAGTGGTTAACACGGCTGTCTCACAGTACCAGGGGCCTGGCTTGCTTCCACACTCAAGACTGTTTGTATTGAGTTTTCACATTCTCCCCCTGTCTGAAAGTGTTTCCTCCAGGTGCACCAGATTCCTCCCACAGTCTAAACACTTTCGGTGGATTGACCATGCTAAATCGCCCATCTAACACAGTTTTGAATAAATGCAAACACACAGGTGCCACAGACCTGTGGGGAAGACAATTCCAACTCAAACGGTCCTTAGATAATTTCTCCTTCTCCTACTGAGGTTGGAGAGTCATTGTATTTGTTTCTAGTCCCACTCCTCCATCTGTCACGAGAAATTATCAGTGTAACCAAGTGTGTGATATGGTAAATGATATCCGTCTCATACTGGATCAGGTACAGTGTTCCGAACATGTCAGGCATGTTTCTTAAATTTGTAAAAATAATTTATTTAAAACAAAAGCAAAGTTATTCAAAGAAACGATGGAAAGAAAAATGATAGACAGTTTGGACATTGATGATATGTGTATCATTCTTTATTTTCCTTTAAATCAGAGACACACACACATACGTCTGAAAGTAAACAGAGAAAAAAAACAAACTCTGCAGAATATTAGTTTGGAAGAGTTTTGTCCAGATAATAGTTAATTTCATGGCAAAAGGAAAATTGAGATGGTCTCAATTGTTATTCTGCCTCATAGATGCTGATGGCAATAGGTTTCTTCCTGGAACAGTTGGACTTGGCTGAATTCCCTTCTCTGTTGGCAGTGGGGACATTCCAATGAATTCTCAAAAGGAACCCTCCATGAGTGGTAAAGATGACTGATAGATTTTCTGCTCTCTCTTAAAGAGGAATACAGTGTGTTAGGTTTCATTTGTCGAGCGATTGAGTTCCGGTGTCACAATGTCATGTTGCAATTATACAAAACGCTGGTGAGACCACACTTGGAATATTGTGCACAGTTCTGGTCCCGATATTGCATGAAGGATGTGGAATCATTGGAAAAGTTGCAGAGGAGATTTATCAGGATGTTGCCTGGTCTGGAGGGAAGGTCTTATGTAGAAAGGCTGAGAGGGGGTTTGATAGAGACATACAATATGATCAGAGGATTAGATAGGGGAGACAGTGAAAGTCTTTTTCCTAGGATGATGATGTCAGCTTGTACGAAGGGGCATAATTACAAATTTAAGAGTGATAGATTGAAGACAGATGTCAGAGGCAGGTTCTTTACGCAGAGAGTGATAAGGGCGTGGAATACCCTACCTGCTAATGTAGTCAACTCAGCCACATTAGGGAGATTTAAACAATCCTTAGATAAGCACATGGGTGATTTTGGGATCGTGTTGGGGGACGAGCTGAGAATAGTTCACAGGTCGGACCAACATTGAGGGCCAAAGGGCCTGTTATGCGCTGTATTGTTCCATGTTGTATGTTCTATATGTTGCTGTCGAGACGAACAAGTAAATTGATGGATCAATGGCTGTGGCTGTTCAGACAAGTTACATTTTCTTCCTCTCTGAGCGGAAACATATAATAATGTCACCAGAACACCAACGTGAACCATGTAATGTCTGGTTAAACATTCCCCTGATTGCATACTCCATCCCTGTTACCTGCTCCATTTAGGACTGATTTGTAATTTATCATTTGTAAATACTTTTATGTGTGGCATCATAATTATTGTATAATAAATTCATCTCTTCAAAGTACTGTGTTAAAATGCATATATTGTTTTATTAAATTAAATCCTTAGTTTTATTCTCTCATTCCTCAGCTACGTTCAGTATGCTCTCCTCAGGGCCCTTTATGGTTCAGTGTGAACATCTCATATCCTCAGGCCTGAAGTGCCCTGACCTTGGAGAGGCCATGAGGGGCATGAATATGGTTATTTTCCAAGGGCTGAGGAGTCCAAACCAGAGGGCATAGATTTAAGGTAAGAGTGGCAAGATTACAAAGATTCCTGCAGGGGTAACCTTTCTGTAAAGAGGGTAGTGTGTGAACGGAATGAGCTGACAGTGAAAGTGATGGAGGCTGTTACAATTATAACATTTAAGAGGCAATGGGCATGTGAATAAGAACCGTTTAGAGGATTATGGGTCTAATGCTGGCAAAGATGACTACATCAGATTGGAATATCTGGTCGGTGCAGATAAGCTGGACTGAAGGGTCTGTTTCCGTGCTGTATGACATTATGATTCCATCAGGCCTTCATTCTAGCAAAGAGTAAAGTGAAACATCAGTGAATAGCTTCTAAAACAATTGCATATTTTTGTTTCAGTTTAGGGGTTCATTACGAGAGACAGTATATCAGATGTAGTCTCAGAATTGTCACGTACAAATGCAGTAATGCATCCTAATGATTATACCCAATAGCTTTTGCATAAAACAGCAAGATTCGATGCCCTTTTCTAATTATTGGCTGAATCTGCTGACTAGGTTTATGTGGCTCATTTACTGGAATGCACTAATCCTTCTGTACCAGAGTTCTGTGATTTTCTCTCCATTTAAGTGGGTTACTGTTATTTTCTCTGTTCAACACAGCACTGATTTCTCTTAACCCACATTATGCTGTTTTCTGCCAAGGTTTTGCTCACTAACCTCCCCGTCTCTATGCATTGCAGAGTCTTCATGTCCAGTTAAATGACTATCTTGGTGAATGAGCTAACTGAGCTCCAAGCCAATCAATCCTCTCATCCACGTCATTGGCATAGATTCTAAATAGTTGATAATCTCACACTGCTCCCCGAGGAACTCCAACACAGTTACAACTTTACAACCTGAATATCCCGAATGTTTATTCCCTGATAGTTAACTGGGTTTCCCCTGTTGCTGGGCAGCAGGCTAGAAAGGTTGGATGGCCTCATCCTACACTGTGTAAGGTACTTGGCGAGTTGAATGATGACTTCAGTTTATTCATGCGTAAATCCTTAGAGAACAGAATGGTCTCCTTCTGTCTCATTATAATGATGCTGACAGGCTGAATGGAATCTTTCTTTACCTCTGTAACAGTACGGAGTGTTTGAAAGAACAACACATGTGTTAGGAACAGCAACTGGCCAATCAGCCCCTTGAGCCTGCTGCACCATTTGGAATGTGCATTGTTGATGTGATTGTAAATAAACATAATTTTCCTGTCCCCAATAAACATGGATTCTCCAGTTCATCAAAGTTCTATGGAACTCAACCTTGAGTGTTTTCTGTAATCCAGTCTTCACTGCTCCCCAGGGATGAGAACACCACAGATTACACAAGCCTAAAGAGAAAGGAGTATCCCTGCCTCAGTTTGAAATGGGAAGGTCCTTATTCTCAAAATGTGTTCCCCTCAAACCAAGCACCACTCTTTGTTGTATAAGGATTCGACAATTAGAAACAGATATCGACCGCTCAGCCCCTCAAACCTGTCCACATTCCCATTAACTCTCCTAAACCAAATACATATCAAATTCAGTCTCCATTGACCTCATAGAAAGACAATTCCAGGAAAGATCATATGAGCAATGAACACTGGAGCAGAATGAGGCCATTCAGCTAATCTTTTCTGCCATGATATTTGATCACGGCTGAAGTATTTCTGAACCCCATTCTCCTGCCTTCTCCGACTAACCAATGATAACTTATTAACTAAAAATTAATTAATTTTCCCTGCACATTCTCCCTGTGTCTGCGTGGGTTTCCTCCGGGTGCTCCAGTTTCCTCCTACAATCCAAAACCAATGTGCAGGTTAGGTGAATTGGCCATGCCAAATTGCCGGTAGTGTTAAATGAAGGAGTAAATGTAGGGGAATGGGTCTGTGTGGGTTGCGCTTCAGCAGGTCAGTGTGGACTTGTTGGGCCATAGGGCCTGTTTTCACGTTGTATATAATCTAGTCAACTATTCTAAAAAAAAAGTATTTATCTCTGTATTAAAGATCGTGTGTGCCTCTATATGGGGTTATATTTGTGCGTTTTTGTGTAAATGTCCATATCTACGCGCGTATCTCTGTGGGCATGTGTTATGTGTGTTAGTGTCAGTATTTCAGTTTGTGTGTACCTCTGTCTGCATCTCTGTGCAAAGTTGTTTTTGAAGTAAATAGATTGAACTTGGAATCAAAGTCTTCCTCCTCTTCTCTCTCCGTCTGTCCCTTTTGTTCATAGAGTGCATCGAATCGCTCCAGTGTGGAAACAGGCCCTTCGACCCAACAGGTCCACACTGATCCTTCGAAGAGTAACCCACCCAGACTCGTTCAAATGCTATCCTACGCTTGCCCATGACTAATGCCCCTAACCTACACATCCCTCGGCACAATGGACAATTTAGCATGTCTAATTCACCTAACATCCACAATGTTAGACTGTGGATGGAAACCAGAACACCCAGAGGGAACCCACACAGACACTGCGAGAATATGAAACTCCACACAGACAGTCGCCTGAGAGTGGACACGAGTGCGGGTGCCTGGTGCTGGGAGGCAACAGTGCTCGCCTCTGAGTTTTGTGATTAGATTCACACAATACCTCCCTCTGCTGGACTACCCACACCACTGCATCGGTGTCACTGTTTTTAACTCTGAGAAGATAAGAAATCCTCTGCTGTGAATCTGTCAAATTGCATGGCCGTTTGATTTTTCAAATAATATCTTTGGAAGCACAGAGCAGTTTTGTCTGATGCTAAACAATGTTGTTCCTGTGTCATTACCAACATTACTGGACGTATTCTGGGACTTTTCAATACTTTCTCACATAATTTTTAAGCATTACAAGTCACAGAATGAGAAATCAATCCATCTCATCTCCTGACAAAATGTTTCACTCGGAAGCGAGCATTTCTATTCTGACAGATCTAAGTATATTTACAACCCTCGACCTACCAGCATTGTGTGTGAGTGTGTGTGGGGGTGGGGGGTGGAGGGCGTTGGGGGAAGGTGTACGTGTTGATGGTGTTGTCAGTTTGGATAGTGCTGTGAGCTGCTTCCGTCTCTCCCTCCCAGACTGAATTCTTGAAGGGTTTCACTCTCTGCTGCTGTCATTGCAGCAGGGTAAGGAGGCTAGCTGATGGAGAGATTGTGTCGTTTTAAACACCACAGAGACTGTCAGACCTGCACCCACATATAGATACCCACAGAGTCAAATACAGACACACAGGTAAATGAGTGGGTTGGGGAAACCCAACTTCACCCTTTGTGTCCTATTCCGAGCTGTTTGTCCTGGAATAGGAGACGGTGAAGGATGAAGTGAGGGTGAGAGTGGGTGACTCTGCTGTTAGTGCTGATGTAGGTGGGGGAGGGGGGAAATCGTGACGTGTCCAGAGGGAGTCAGTCAACAGCGTTGTATCCATCCAGTGGTATTAGTGAGGGAGATATAGGAGAAAGGAAAGAAAGAGAGAGAGAGAGAGAGAGATGGTGCTGCATGCTGGGTGGTAAGCCCAGACCATGCTCGCTGTGTCTAGTGGTGTGGCCCCCACTGGGAAGAGAATGGTCCCCTCTGTACTAGCCCATCCACTAGCCCCTCCGTGCCCCTGTGAACAAACCATGGTGTAATTGCCCCTTATATGCCATGTTCAGGATAAATTGTGCAGGACAGTGCCAGCCTGAGAAAGCTCAACCATGTGCCCATTGGCCTTTTAAAGATGGCGCCAGTGCCAAAGATCACGGAATACCAAGGGGCATGCGGGTGATGGTGATTACCTCCAACTTTGATGGGTGGGAGAATCAGGCTGGTATTGAATGAGAGGGACACCATGGGGTGGGGTGGGGTAGTTAATGAGGTGATGCCAATACGATCACACGAGGAATCTAGCTCAACCTTGTGCAGATAATCCATCTGTCACACTCAATGAAAATGGCATTGAGACAAATTATTATTCGATTCAAATGAATGAGCCGAAGACTCTGCTGACCTAAATCCCAATGACAACACTGCAGCTTCTTGACCAATGCTCTCCATCACAGAGAAGGAGCAAAACGTCACCTTCCCCTTGGGAATTAAGACAGTGGGGAGGGGGTGGTTTTGGTATCAGTGTGGGAGCACTTTATGGCAAGTCATCATAATTCTATTCGTTTTAAATTAGAGATGGAAAAGGAAGAACCAGGTCTAAAACTTAAAGTTCGAAATTGTTGAAAACCAATTTTTATGATATTAACGAAGTATATTCCAAATACGATTGGGACAGATATTCGCAGAAAAGGGGGTCAGTTGGGAAGTGGGAAGCCTTCAAAAATGAGATGTCAGCAGTACAGAGACATTATGGCCCTGTTACGGTGAAGGGTAAGGCTGGTACGTGTAAGGAATGCTGCAAGATTGGAGAAGTTGAGGTTCTGGTCACAGATAAAAGGGAAGCATACGTCAGGTATGGACAGCAGGAATTGAGGATTGTTTTCTTAATTCATTCACGGGATGAGGGCGTCCCTGGCTAGGCAAGCATCTATTACCCATCCCTAATGGCCCAGAGGGCAGTTGGCAGTCAACCACATTGCTGTGTGCCTGGAGTCACGTGTAGGCCAGACCAGGTAAGACTGGCAGTTTGTTTCCTTAAAGCGTGTCAGTAAACGAGATGGATTTCTCCATCAATCGGAATGGTCATCATTATCCTCTTAATTCCTGATTTAAAGTGAATCACGAGAAGAGTCGGAAGGCAACAAGCGTATACTTGTGGGAAATTTGGAGCATAAAAAGGGGACATGTGATAGCTTTGGCAAATAGAGTTAAGAAGAATCCAAAGGAATTCTACAAATACGTCAAGGACAAAGAGTAACTGTGGAGAGAATAGGACATCCTTAAAGATCAGCAAAACTGCCCATGTGCAGAACCACAGGAAATGGGCGAGGTACTAAACGAATATTTTGTATCAGTGTTTACTGTGCAGGAGGATATGGAAGCTAGAGAAATTGGGAAAAAAGTAGTGACATCTTGGAAAGTGTCTGTATTACAGAGGAGCTGCTGGAGGTCTTAAAACATGCAAATGCAGGAAAATCTCCTGGATTTTATTAGATGTACGCTAGAACTCTGTGGGAAGCTAGGGAAGTGATTGCTGGGCACGTTGCTATCATTATTAGCCACAAGTAAAGTGTCGGAAGACTGGAGGTTGGCTAACGTGGTGCCACTACTTAAAGGATTTAAGAAGGGTAATAAGGAAAAGTTAGTGATTCTGACGTCAGTGGTGGGTAAATTGTTGGAGGGGATTATGAGTCATTGGATTTTCACGCATTTTGAAAGGTAATGACTGATTAGGGATAGTCAACATGTCTTTGTGCAAGCAATCTTGTGTCTCACTGACTTGACTGAGATTTCTTTGAAGAAGCGACTAAAAAGATTGAGATAGAGTGGTGTACATTGTCGATATGGACTTCAGTAAGGCATTGAATAACATTGTGCATGGTCATCTTTTTATCAGGGTTGGTTCATATGAAATCCATGTGGATGCAATGCTGGCTCAAAGGTAGGAGGCAGAGGGTGAAGGTAGAGGGTTGCAATATCCTGGCAAAGGTTTGCAATGCTCCCCATGCTGTGCAGATAATCCAGTTTATCGAGTAATCCACTGGCACGGTCGACACAGCTCTCCATATTAGCCGTTACCTTACCCCAGTTTATGGTGTCTGGGCTGGTTCTGTGAAGATGAATCAGAATTTGAGGCAATGGACCATTGTAGCGGACCTGGCAATATTTGCGTTCTTGGGATTGGACCCACCATTGGTCTCCCTTATCCCCTTATCCCAATCCCCTCATCTCCTTATCCATATTTTCAGCAAGTTATCAGTTAATAAATTATTTGCTTTTTTTCTGTATCTTAGTTGGCCTTAGTTTTCGACTCCATCGTGCATCGAGTGCTGGCATGGTGAAGCTCAGAAACATTGCAATGGTGTGTGTCAGACTGTTGTTCACTTCCCGTTGTGTCCCATGTGGTGTTCCATTGGCAGGAGTGTTCCAGCAGCTCTGACTCAAGTGGTTGAAACTTGGTATGGGCCTGCCCACGGAACGCCTCTGTTTGTCTCTCTCAGTTAATCGTGCAGTCAGTTACACGAGGAGAATCCTCGAGTATAATTATTAAGGATCAGGCATCTAACTTGTAGCTGTGGGGCTTCTGACTGACTCTTGTTATTGAACAATCAGTGGTGGGGCTGGGGATGGTTTTCTGAAGGTTGTGCTGTGAGCTGCCTCACACATTCAGGGAGACCTGAGGATTTGCTGACCCAACACTGGATGCAGCATGGGGACTGTAGTTGCTGTAGCTGGGTCTGTAACATGGACACCAAATGGGGCAGATGCTGCAGAGAGGTGACGCTCTGAAGCCACGGAGTGTGTGTGTGTGGGGGGAAAGGGATGTGCTCTATCTGTCTGTGTTTTCGCCTGGACAAGCACATACTCTCACTCTCCCCGTTACATACACTGTGGATACTCTCCCTATCCGCTCCACACAATCTCACTATCCCTGTCTCACATGCTGACACGCACACTCCACTCTGTCACATGCACGCATGAACACACAGCCTCTCTCTCTCACTCCCGCACTCACACACACAATCCCCCTCACTGTCTCTCACGTACATAGAGTGTCTCTCTCTCTCTCCCCCCTTCACACAGACACGCTCCCCTCTCTCCCACATACACACACACGTGTGCACATATAAATTTGTGGGGAGAATTTGGATTTGACCATTTGTATTTGCAGATGCATTTTATTTTGTTCCAAAAACATACAATTTGTATTCAGTCAGCCAATGTGATATTTTATAAACTCCTAATTTGTAAATAAAACCAGTCTGACTCCAGGTGAGGACACAGACAGCGTCCAATCAAGTTCTCACGCTTAGAAGACATTGTCTGACCGCAAGTGTTACTTCATTTACCTGAAAGTATCTCCAGGCAGTGACTCGAAATAAATTCTGTGATTTGCATAATAATCAATCAAATTTGCATCCCCATTCTAACTGATTAAGTATTTAAGAGCCATCTCAGTTGTGTGGACAATTCATGTGCACAAGTTGTACAACCCTTTCATCTTTTCCTTATAACTTCTGTGTTTAAGGTGTTCCTCTCTCTTACACCTGATGAAGGAGCAGTGCAATGAAACCTTGTGTTTACAAATAAACCCACTGGGCTCTAACCTGGTGTCGTTTGATTTTTTACCTTGTCCAACCATGTCCAAAACCAGCGACTCCATATCATGGTTTTTACTGGTGAGCTAATCCTCTTCCCCAACAAGTAAGGTGTGGACATGAATTGATGGGTTTCTGAAGAGAATATTGACAAGAATTATTAGAGTGAACTGTCAATGGAAAAGGTAAGAGTAAACAAGAGCAGCTTCATTGCAGTCTGAACCCAGAGGAAGGAGAATAGAGAACAGAGCAATAGCAGAACTATGAAGCAATTATTTCAGTGATGTCCTCACAGAAGAAAACAAATCAAATCTTCCCAGGAAGACTGGAAAGCCTAAGTCTCAAGAGAAAAAGAATGAAATTAATAAATAAATGCTTTGCGAGAAATTATTGGAACTGAAAGTATGGTTGAATTTAGAATAGAGATGGAAGGTGAGAAGGTAAAATCCAATAACAGGGTCCTACGCTTCAACAAAGCAGACAACAATGGGATGAGGGAAGAGTTAGCTAAAGTTAACTGGAAGCAAATACTTTATGGTGGAACTGTATATGAACAGTGGATGGCTTTCAAAGCAATTTTTCCAAGTGCTCTGCAACAGCATATAACAGTGACATGGAGGGACTGTAGGAAAAAAGGTAAGCTGCCATGGATGTCTCAGTAAATAAGGCTATCAAGTTAAAATAAATGGCATAAATAATGGCAAAGACCAGTGCAAAACTAAAAGATTGGGAAAACTTTAAAGGTCAAAAGAGCAACAAAAAAACTGTCAAGAAATATAAAATAGATCGATTATGAGAGTAAACTGCCTCAGAGTATAACGACAGATAGCAAAAGATTATATAAATATATAAAACGAAAATAGTGGCTCAGGTAAGCATTAGTCCTTTAGAGGGTGAGAAAGGGGTTTCCGTAATGGGATATGAGGAAATGGCCAAGCAATGGAACAGATATTTAGTCGGTCTTCACAGTGAAGGACACCAATAACATGCCAGTAATTGTCAAATGGAGGAAGGTAGGTGAGGACCTGGAAACAACCATTCCGACGATGGAGAGAGTGTTGGGCAAGCTAATGGATCTAAAGGTAGGTAAGTCTCCAGGACCTGATGCAATGCATCCCAGGGTACTAACAGAATGGTGCGAGAAATAGCAAATGCATTTGCGGAACTTTTCTAAATTCACCTGACTCTAATGCAGTTCCAGAAGGTTGGAAAACAAGAAATCAGACACCACTGTTTAAAAAGGGAAGTAGGAAAAAAGTGGCGAGTTATACACAGTTAAGCCTAACATGTGCAGTGGGGAAAATATGTCAATCTACAATCAAGGAATAAATAGCATGCATCTCGATAGAAATTGTCCCGTTTGACAGACACTGCATTAGTTCATGAAAGACAGGTTATGCTTAAATAATTTACTAGACATCTATGAAGACATTATGACCACGGAGACACAGTCGATGTGGTGTACCGACATGAACAAAAGGCATTCGACACAGTGCCACCAAAAACAGCTGCTGCGGAAGGTAAAGATGCATGGCATTATGGGTAATGTATTAACATGGATGGAGGATTGGTTAATTAACAGGAAGCAATGAGTGGGAATAAATGAGTGATTCTCTGGTTACTGATCAGTGACGAGTGGTGTGCCTCTGGAATCGATGCTGGGACCGCAATTATTCACAGCTTACATCGACGTTTTGGAGTTGGGGACCAAGTGTAGTGTCTCAGCGATAGCAGATTATACTAAAATGAGTGGCAGAGCAAAGTGTGCAGAGAACTGATAAACTTTACAATGGGACATAAATATTATAAGCAAAGGTCTGGATTACAATTATAATAAATGTTAAGTCATCCATTTTGGTAGGACTACCAGTAAAAAAAGACTATTATTTGAATGGTAAAAATTCAGCATGCGTCTGTGTAGAGGGACCTGGATGTCCTTGTGCATGGATCACAGAAGTTGACCTGCAGGTGCAACAAATAATTAACAAGGCAAATGGAATTGTGTCCTTCATTGCGAAAAGGATTGAGTTTAAACACAGGGAGGTTATGTTGCAGCTGTACAAGGTGCTGGGGAGATCACACCTGCAATACTCTGTGCAGTTTTGGTCTCGCTACTTGAGAAAGGATGTCCTGGCTACAATGGATACAGAGGAGGTTCGCTATGTTGGTTCTGGAGTTGAGGGGGTTGGCTTATGTGGAGAGACTGAGTGGACTAGAATTATATATTGATTGGAATTTGAAATAATGTGGGAGGATCAGATAGAAACATATATGATTATGATTGGAATAGATAGGATAGAAATAGAGAGGATGTTTCCAGTAGCAGGCGAAACTTCGGCAAGAGGGCAAAATCTCAAAATTAGGTGGAGCAGATTTAGGACTTGAATTGAGAAGGAACTTCTTGATCAAGAAGATTGTGAATCAGTGGAATTTCCTGCCCACTGAAATAGTTGAGGCTTTATCATTGAATGTTTTTGAAGCTCAGATAGATAATGTTTTGAGCATTAAAGGAACAATGGGTTATGGAGAGCGGACGGGTACGTGGAGCTGAGGCCATGAAATGATCAGCCCTGATCTTACTGATGCTCAGAGATTTTATGTAATGGGTCAACATGAAATGGGAATCATACTTGAGAAAATGACTGGTTGATAGGTACGGAGAAGCAATGGATGCAATGCATTTGGATTTTCAGAATGATCTTGATACAGACTCTAGACTAGTATGCAAAATTAGATGTTACAGGATTGGGGTAAAATATCAACATGGTTTTAGAATAAGAGAGCTGACAGGAAACAGTGAACATAAATAAAGCCATATGTTTTGAAGTGGAAGCCACATGTTTTGAAGTGTGTTGCAAGGATTAGTGCTTGGGTCTCAGCTGTTCCCAATGCATGTTTAACATTTAGTTGAGGGAATCAAATGCACTATTCCCAAAACTGCTGCAAGCACTGAATGAGGTCGGATTGTGCGTGGGTGGGGGGATGTAGAAAAGCTACAAGGTGATTGAGACAAGTTGACTGAATGGGCAAATACGTGGCAGATGGAGAGCAATGGGGTGGATGTGACGGTGTGTATTTTGGTGGGAACAATAGAACAGCAACCTATCATTTGAAAAGAGATAAGTTGAAACATGTTGATCTTTAAAGGGATTTATTTTCTGTCTTTGTTTCTTCTGTGCAGCCCTCCGAGGTCCATGCAGGGCAGTGAGTTCTGAACCCAGAAGTCAATACTGGGAATGGTATTGGCACACTGACCAGTGAACATAGACCCAACAAGAGGAGACCTGTAATATTGAAAAGGGCCTGGATATCCTTGTACACCAGTTACTGACAACAATATTGCAGGAAAGAAAGCAGTTAGGAAGATAAACGTGTTGACCTTCATTTCAGGGAGATTTAAGTGCAGGAGTAAGGGTGTCTTACTGCAGCTGTACAGGGCCTTGGTGAGACCCCATCTCGAACATTGTGCAGTAATGTGTGCAGATGTGGTCTCCGTACCTCATAAAGAATAAACCTAACATTGAGGGAGAGCAGTGAAGGATGACCAGACTGATCTCTGGGATGACAGGCTTGTTATGGGGCAGCTCTTGCATTGACTGGATTGGGACTGTAATCCATGGGCTTTAGGAAAACGAATGGAGATATCAATGAAATATATAAAACCCAGACTGGTCGAGACAGATTGGAAGCAGGAATGGTAATTGCATTGGCTGGGACGGATAAAACAAGGAGCCACAGTATTAGGTGCAGGCAGGTCACTCTGCATTGAGATGATAATAAATGTCTGCACTCACAGACTGATGAACCTGGGGAATTCTCTCCCATATAAGGCTGTGGAAGCCAGGACATTGAAAAAAAATATGGATTTCTGGACATTAAATGGATCAGGAGACAGCTGGAGTACAGCTGTCAGAGGATCAGAGATGTTAAGAAGGAGGTCTCTGCAGTGTCAACAGGACTGCATTTCCTGTTCCCTTTTTCAATACCGAGTTTTCAGTCGGTTTTATCCTTCCAAGCCTCGGAGCAGTTTGATACATTTGAGTGTCTTGCTTGTCCATTGAAGAGTGTATCACATGTCTCTGTGTCTGGAGTCACTTTTAAGCCAGACCAGGAAAGCACGGGAGATTCACTTCCTGAAAGTACATTGGGGAAGGAAATTCTGTTTACAATCGACATTGGCTTCAAGGTCACTGTTACTAACACCAGATTATAATTCTTGATATTTTATTAATTGTTTTAACTTCCACCAGCTGCCAGAGCATCAACCTGGTCTGGATTAGTAATCCAGTGACATTTCCACAACAGCACCATCTCCACATGGGGACCTATCAGATTCCACACTGAGCAGGTTATTTCTGTGCTGCTTGACAGCTCTGTCAGAAAAAAAACCCACTAATTTCACTTTTATGAAAACACTGATGGTGTGATAATTAGTCAGATTGTAACTATTTCTCGCTTTGAGAACTGGACGTAGCTGAGTAGTTTTCCGCATTCCCCAGGGAGATGTCAGAGTTGTCAGCTTGGTGGAAATGGTCGACTGAGGGATTATCCCAGCCAAAAAGTTACAGATTGTGTTTGAATATAATGCTGTTTCAGCTGCTGCTACTGCTGTGGTGTACAGCACCACAACAATGCCAGGAATTCTGTATTTTAGAACGTTCAGCGAGTTGTATCGTTGAAAGTATTTACAGAGGAGTTTTAACTTGGAAAATAATTGAATGCAATGAAGAAGTAGTGACAAAAGAGGAGTTCTGGAGTCAGAGACTCTTAGACTCATACAACATGCAAACAGACCCTTTGACCCAAATCATCCATGCTCACCAGGTTTCCTAAACTTCCAAACCTTTCATATTCATGTACACATCAGATTGTCTTTCAATTGTTGTAATTGCACTCACCAATACCTCTTCCTCTGACAGGTCACTACATTTATGCACCAATCTCTGTGAGAAACAGCTGCTCTTAGATCTCTTTTTAATGTCTTCCCTCTCACCTTAAACTTATCCTCTCTGATTTTGGACACCCCCACTCTGGGCAAAAGACCTTGTCTATTTATCCTATCCATGTCACTCTTGATTTTATAAACCTCTGTAAGGTCACCCCTCAGCCTCCTACGCAAAAGGAACAAAATCCCTGCCTCTCCATGTATCTTAAAACCTCCCGTCTCCGTCACATCATTTTAAATACTTTGTCCCCTTTCCAGGTTATAACATCCTTCCTGCAGCAGGGCGACAATAATTGTACTCAGTACTCCAAATGTGGCCTTGTACAGCCACAACATGATGTCCCAATGTCTGTACTCAATGCTCTGACTGATGTAGGTAAGTGTGCCTAATGCCTTCTTCACAACACTGTCTATCTGTGACTCTACTTTCAAGGAACTATGTACCTGCACCCTGGATCTCTCTGCTCGAATACAATCCCCAATGCCCTACCATTAACTGTATAAATACTGCCCTAGTTTGTCTAACAAAATGCAACACCTCACAGTTAGCTGCATGAAGCTCTACCTGCCAATCCTCAGCCCAATTTCTCAGTTGATCACGATCTCATTGTTCTTTAAGATAACCTTCTGTACTGTCCACTATTAACACCAATTGTGTGGGGTTTGTCGACGAACTTATTATCCATGGTTCATATATTCTCATCTAAATCATTTGCAGAAACAATGAACAGCAGCAGATTGTTCCTTGTGGCGCACCACTGGTCACGAGCCTCCAATTTGGACAACACATCTATCCCAGCATCAGCTACCACCTCCTATCAAGCCAACTTTGTGTCTAATTGGCGAGCTCTCACTGATCCCCTGTGATGTAACCTTATGAACGAGGCTACCATGAGGAACATTGTTGGGCCTCACTGAGGTCCACATAGACAACGCATGCTGCTTTAACTTCCTCTATCTTTCTGATCACCTCTTCAAAAACTGCAATCTAGTTTGTGAGACATGGATTCCCAGACAAAAAGCCGTGCTGAATATCCCTAATCAGTCCTTGCCTTTTCAAATGCATGTAAATCCTGCCTCTCAGAATCTCCTACAAACACTCACCCATCCTCGACATCAAACTCACTGGTCTGTAGTTCCCTGGGCTTTCCTTGCAGCCTTATTACAAATAATATAAAAACATTAGCTGCCTTCCTGTCCTCCAGCACTTCAGCCAAGGCTGCCAATGATACGCATAAGAAAGTCAAGAGAACTGCAGATTTCGTAAACCAGAAATCGAAGACAGGTATGTGCTGGAAAAGCTCAGCAGGTCTGGCAGTATCTTTGCAGAGAAATCAGAGTTAAAGTGTTACAACACGGGGTAAACCCCACCCCCACCCCCATCCCGCACGCCAATTTAAACTTGCAAGACAGAAAAGATTTAGACAGTGCTGTAATCTGTAAAAATTCGGAAGGCCAAGAACCATCCTAAAGGTGAGTATTTAAAGTAAAAATTAACAACTTTGTTTTTAAAGGCTAACAGAGAATAATTACCTAATAACTATTTGCAACTCCTTTCTCTGACCTATCTTTTACTTTCCCTTCTACAATACTGGTCCGATAAACTCCCCAATTCAGATTTACCAAAGCAGACAAATTGCACAACCTGCCAGCTATCGAATCTTCTCTTTGTATCTTCCTCTGTCTTCTTTTATTCTCCGTAGTGTTTCTGTCTCACAGGTCATTGATAAATATAGATGGATTTAAGAGAGCTATTCTCCGGGCAGTCTGCAGATGTTAGTGACGTGGCAGTTCTCCCCGAACTGGTCAATTTCGTTTACAGCTTGATATCACAAAGCATCGGCTCATTACATTTTTAAAAAAATCTTGCCAAATGCCAAATTTAAACTCGATTGTAGTTTAGCTTCTTGGGACATAATGTAAACGGATTGGACAAATTTGATTTTATCTTTTATCTCATAGCAACCCAGGTTCTGCCAGCTGCTGAACCAAATGTTACATTCTAAATTTTCCAGAACTCACTGTGCTTGTAAATCCTTCAACTCTCTTAAAGGTACATTACCCTTCACACGTTCATAACATCTTCTCTCTCAAAAAAGAACCATCATAATGAAAACACGGTCTCATTTGTTTTTCTATTCTTTAAACACATTACCATAACATACAGATAACTGAAATCTAAGATCACATTAATTTTTCCCATATACCTATATTTTCCATTGGATAAATGCAAATTCCGTCTAAACTTTATCAGTTAAATCTGTAAGAACGCATCTGTGATTATATCCTTACGACATGCTACATGTCTATTTTTTAAACTAAAAGTCTGTAACTTAAGACTCCAATGAAATAGTCTTTAATGCGTTCAATGAATGTATGCAGATTGGGATCTGTGTACACAACTGCCTCCAACACGCTGTTTTGTGAGTACACAATAAAATGTCGTAAGGCTAGTGCCAAATGCAATAGTTCTTTCTCAATCATGGAACATGTTCTCTGGTGGATGTTGAGTTTCTTTGAAAAGTACAATCCCATCTCATCATCCTGTCGGAGGATAGCTCCAACTCCTACGTCACTAGTGTCCACGGCAACTTTGAAAGGTTTTGAATCGTTTGGTATATCTAAAACTGGTTTGGTGGTCAATATTTCTTTTTAATGGTCGAGTGCTTCATGGCATTGTTCTGTCCATCTGTTCTTTTTCAGCAAATTGGTTAATGGTGCCACTACACTGCTGACATTTGGAACAAATTTCTGATAGAATCCGCTGACTCCTAAGAAGCGAAACATCTTTTTATTCGAGGTTGGTCGTGGAAATTCCTGAGTAACTTTTGTCCTTGTGTTCCATGGGGTAAACTTTCCATGACCGATGTTATGTCCCAAGAACATCACGTCTGCTTTCGTGAATTTAGTTTTGTTTAATTTTATCACCAGTTTTGTTTCACGTATTCATTCAAAGAGCTTTTTCAACTGTACCAAGTGATCTTTCCAGGACTTAGTAAAGATCACTACATCGTCCAAACAGATTGCCCAGTTTATTAATCAGGCCACAACTCTGTTCATAGGTCTTTGGAATGTGTTGGGTGTGTTGTTCATTCCAAAAGGCATCACTTTGAATTGATACAGTCCATTTGGCGTTACAAGTCAGAAATTTATTTTACTGTCTCTGACAAAGGTACCTGCCAGAAACTACGCATCAAGTCCAACTTTGTGGTGTAACTGACTTGTCCAACTTTCTCGATACAGTTTTCCAATGTCAGTATTGGATATAAGTCTGATTTTGTAACAGTGTTGATCTTCTAATAATCCAACCAAATTCATTGAGTCCCATCCGGTTTGGGAATGAAGATAATCGGCGAGCTCCGCTCGCTCTGGCTTGGTTCGATGATGACCTAATTGAGCATAGCCTCCACCTCCTTCTGGACCTGTCTACTTTGAGAGATTTAAGCCGATAGAGGTGTTGATTTATCGGAATAGTATTCTTTACGTCTACTTCAGGTACAATGGCATTAGTTCTCCCCGTATCATTCTTACATATGCCCTCATATTGCAATAACAAACGTTTCAACTGCGTTCTATACTCCTGAGGCAGATTGTTTATGAACCTATCCCACTGCTCAAGGACTTCTACATTTTTAACATATTTTGAGGCACATTAAAATTCACACCATTTGGAATTGATTCCTCACTCTGTTCCTTCAGCACCTGTTCCTTCAATTCTTTCCCTCCTGTACTTTTCCGGAGGACACACTAATTTATAAGCGACATGAAGGGGTTTCTGAATGTGGGAATTGGTGACAGAGGTCCTAGTTTCATTACTGCCTGTGGCCTACCTGCTATTTTGCACGCATAACACGTATGCCAGAAGTTAACCATATCTTTGTGCATTCCAGGACAGTAAAAATGTTTTTGTCCCTTAACCTGAGTCTTTTGTACCCCTTGGTGACCTCCCATAAGTAGTTCACGTGCTACCCGTAACACTTCCTGTGTTCTATTTTACCAGCAACACAACCTGGTGCACTTCAGCACACTACCCCTCTGCACTAACGTGCCGTAGTCTCCATTTCCGTTTTACGATTCTATATTTCTGATAATAATCCTCAGGAATAACTTTGCCTCACTTTCAGAGTACGCATCCACATATATATCTTTTACTATCTTGCCTGTCTGTTGCAAATCCCTTCGCCTTTCAGGACTAAACACCTTTGTCTGACCCTCTCTTTGTTCATGTTTTCCCTGCACTATTACGTCAAACAGGATGTCAGCTAACAGAACCTTAACTCCTTCATCGTTGTCTTTAGTTTGTGCTTCCTGCTGTTACTTATGATAGTGGGATCTGGTTACTGTACAATCTGGGAAAATACCAGTATATTTCTGTTTTAACTCCTCAGTGTCTTAGTCTTCTTGGGCTTCTCCACAACAAGGGGTATCGCTCCCAACTTGGACCCTGCTAAATCATCCTCGAGAACAAACCGGATTCCTGGAACTCACACTCTGTCAGTCACTCCCACGGTTCCTTCCCCAGACTTGAGAAGGCACTCCAATCTCATCTTATTGTGAGGAAAGCTTAATTTCTGTTCATATATCCCACAAATTATAACACTCTCGGGTAACAGATCAGAAATACTGCAAAGTAGCTCATCTCTTACTATTAGAAACTGGTTTGATCCTGTATCTCTCATAATTATGACTTATTCTTATTCTCCCCCTGTTGTTTCTGAGTAAATATTACTCATAGATGCAAATTCCTTATAGAGATCAGGTACTAACTCCATAGCCAGCCTCTGCCTATGCTGTGCAATTTCCTGCAGCTCTTCAGTTCTTGTTGGGTTTTCCTTTAAGACTTTCAGTAATGTCACTGTCTTACCTTCTTTTACCATATCTTTTCCCACAGTCCCTTTCTTAACGATCAGTGCTGTGACCATACATATCCCTTCTTATAGCAGTGAAAACATCTTTTCCCAATGCCCTTTTGAAACCACTGGCACTGTAGCTTTCCGTGCCCCCACTCTATTAAGTGAAAGCAACTGAGGCCTCTTTGGCTTCTTCTTTAACCTGTGGTAAACTCTTATTCTTTACTGTTTCTTTTACAGTGTAGCATCTCCACATCTCCCAAATGCGATCCTTCACAGGACGAAATTCTGGTTGGAAGCTTGTCTTATGCAGCAACATGTATTCATCTGCTAATTCTACTACCCTTCTCAATTTCTGAACTTTCTGTTCCTCCACGTGAATTCTTATCGTCTCTAGAAGTCAATTTATCAATTCGTTCAGCAAAATAATCTCAATTAGAGCCTCATAGGTCATATCTACTTTTAAAGCAAGCATCCATCGATCAAAATGCCTATGTTTAACTACTTCAAACTCAACATAAGTCTGACCTGATTACTTCTTTATGTTTTTGTATTGCTGTCTATATGATTCTGGTACCAATTCGTGAACACTTAAAAGAGCTTGTTTGATGTCTTGAGAATCTCGTGACCCTCATCTGACAGCGGAGAAAATACGCCACTCACCCTGCCTACCACTTTAGTCCGAACTAGCATTACCCTAAATCCTTGGACCACTCCAAATGCCGAGCCAATTTTTCAAATGAGATAAAGAAGGCATAAAAATCTTTCTCATTAAAATTATGCAGAGTATTGACATAGTTGCTACTTTGTCCCCACCCCGACCCTCCTCTAGCTTATCTCTCCACGCTTCAGGCTCACTGCCTTTATTCCTGATGAAGGGCTTTTGCCCGAAACGTCAATTTCGAAGCTACTTGGATGCTGCCTGAACTGCTGTGCTCTTCCAGCACCACTAATCCAGAATATAGTTGCATATAACACTACCGTCTCTTTTAATCACCATCTTTTTAATGTGTCTTTGCTGATTAAATCACAAATTCTCAAGTTCAAATTCTCTCTCTTTTTGGTCAGCTAAGAACCTTCTCTTTTTCTCTCTCTCTGTTCTGTCTTGCTTTCTGTTTCTTCTTTCTCTCTCTCTTTATCTCCCTTTGTTTATCTTTAAACTGCATTTTCCTCAATTGTAATTTATGTTTTTTGTCACTCTACAGCCCTTGTATGTGTTTCTAACACACGTTAGTATGTGAGAAATTCCCGGACAATTTCAGCTTTACTTTTGTCCTTGATTAAATCCAAATCTAACTTCCTTGCTAATTCTAAAAGTATGGCCTTTATCTTTCCTTCTTAGATTTCGTGGCAAATTTGAGAATCATCATTAAACCCCTCTTAACTGTTTAACAGCCATTTTTCTCACTTTTAATTTAAACAAACACAAGTCATCGGAATTAAACAAGTTGTCTCACTGACATTTTACTTAAAGATCTCAGACACGAACGTGCAAATGTTTAAATATACTTTGTTTTCTTTTCATCCCTCAAATCTATATAAATCTGCTCAAACCTCAGACTGGATCTGTCTAAACCTGTTCATATCGTGGACGAAAGCCCCCAAGCTGTTACGACACAGGGTTAACCCCCTCCTAATTTAAACCAGCCACAGAGAAAAAGTTCATGCCATAATCCATTAAATTTCGAGATGCAAAGACCCATTTGCAGAGGTCACAATTTAAAGTAAAATTAACAATTTTGCTATTTAAGTACAACAGAGAATAATAAAACAAACAATTATTTAGAACTCCCTTCGGTTAAACGTATCTTTTACCTCCCACTCTACAATACTGGTCCGATAAAACAAAAAAAAAGCTTTACAAAAAATTATCATGTTTCAAAACCAGTGCACTTTGTCGATTCTCCTTTGTAGACTTTCCTCTGTAGGGTTTTCTCTCGATTGGCTTCGATGTTCTGCGGAGCAAACCTCTTACAAACAGGTACCTTTCAGAAAGTCCTGCAGCTCGCAGTCTATCTTTCTGGATGCCCTTAGCAGTTCTTCTCCCAAAATGTTCAAAATGTCCAGTTTTACACCTCTAAACATCGGACCATTTCATTGATTTTGATGTCATCAAGTATTTCAAACTCAATTTGATTTCAGTTTGTTGGGGCAAATTTTAAACTGGCCGAATTTGAATTGGTTTTTGTTTCGTGCCAACTCAGCTATTGATTGCACAGTCAAATGTTGCATTTACCTTCTTTCAGAACACTTTGTGCCAGCTTCCAGTCTCTCTTAAATGTAACATATATCTCTACACCTTCATAACAATAACTTTTATCTGCCCTGCATACCTTTCCATAAATTTGATCAACTTAGTAAGTTCACACATTCACCTTTTCTGTTCCAAAAAGACCCATTTTCTCTCTTCCTTCCTTTACCTAAATCCTTCTTTCCAGTTATCATTCCAATTACTTACAATGTTACTAGTATTCTTCGACAAATAATTATATTGTGTGGATGTGTGTGTGTATGTACGTGTGTGTGTATGTGTGTGTGTGCTTGCATGTGTGTCTATGTGTGTATGCATGTGTGTGTGTATGTGTGTGTATATGTATGCATGTGTGTGTTTTGTGAATAATTCTCTGTAATTGGACTGACATGAAAGAATGAGATGTTATCACATTTCCATATGAAAGAGTAAATGTACCACGTTTCCAAGGTTTCTGATACCAAAAAAGATGTAAGAACCTCCTTTATTCATGATTGAAAAAGTGAACAAATGGTGTTCACAGACCGAACAGCAGTAATGAAATTAACCTTTATTGGGATCATTAAACGACCAAATATTTAGTTTTCGCGTGAGAGTTTAAATTCAGCTTTTCTTTTTCAATTGTGTGATGCATACCTTTTTATCAAAATGCAATCAACATCGGTGACAAAACCAGAGGTTTCTGGAAATGCTCAGTAGTTCTTTCAGTATCTCCTGTGAGAAAGCTGATTCAACATAACGTAGAGAATGGGTCTGGGTTGTGTTGCCAATAGTGTTCAGCGATGTGCCACTTAGGTGCAATAGTCAGGGGTAAATGTCGAGTAACAGAGTAGGGGAATGGGTCAGAATGGGTTACTCTTCAAAGTGTCAGCGTGGACGTGCTGTTTGAAATGGCCTGTTTCCCCACCGTAGGCATTCTATGATTCTATGATTTCTTTATAAAAAGGCAGGTCGGTGCCAGGATCAAGAATGTCTCCGAGCATGCTCAGGGCGTATTTAAATCAGAGGGTAAACAGCCAGAGGTCGTGGTTCACGTTGACACAAATGACATCGGTAAGAAGAGTGAAAGGTTGAAAGGCCCTGCTAAGAAAGTTCAGGGAGTTTGGAGTGAATTTAAAAGGAGGATCTCCAGGGTTGTAATCTTGGGATTACTCCCCGGGCATCTAGAAGTGAGTCAAGGAAGAGGAAGATAGTCGAGTTGAACATGTGGCCAAGAGCTAGTTTGGAAGGAGGGTTTCTGATTTTTGGATGATTGCGATCATGTCCAGGGTAGGTGAGAACTGGACAAAAAGGAAAGTGCGCACTTTAACTGGAGGGGCCCCAAAATCCTGGAAGGGAGGTGCGATCACGTCGATTTAAGCTAATGATGCAGGAGGATGGGAACCAAAGCAGCAGGTCAGAAACTGAGCAGAAAGTAAAGGTTTGTCAAATAAACTTGAGAGCCATTTTAATGACCATGCTGAGGGAACTAATCACAACAATTTTAAAAATGTGAGTTGCAGGTTGGAGTAAGGCTCACTATTATCAGGGATCAATAAATAAAGATGAAGAGACTGTGCACACAAGTATTAAAAGAGAAAGATAAATTGATAGAACTTATTTTAACACGTTTTCTAACTAAATATGTGTAGTTATAGAACATAGAACATAGAACATAGAACATAGAACAATACAGCACAGAACAGGCCCTTCGGCCCACGATGTTGTGCCGAACTTCTATCCTAGATTAAGCACCCATCCATGTACCTATCCAAATGCCGCTTAAAGGTCGCCAATGAATCTGACTCTACCACTCCCACGGGCAGCGCATTCCATGCCCCCACCACTCTCTGGGTGAAGAACCCACCCCTGACATCTCCCCTATACCTTCCACCCTTCACCTTAAATTTATGTCCCCTTGTAACACTCTGTTGTACCCGGGGAAAAAGTTTCTGACTGTCTACTCTATCTATTCCTCTGATCATCTTATAAACCTCTATCAAGTCACCCCTCATCCTTCGCCGTTCCAACGAGAAAAGGCCGAGAACTCTCAACCTATCCTCGTATGACCTACTCTCCATTCCAGGCAACATCCTGGTAAATCTTCTCTGCACCCTCTCCAAAGCTTCCACATCTTTCCTAAAGTGAGGCGACCAGAACTGCACACAGTACTCCAAATGTGGCCTAACCAAAGTCCT
This sequence comes from Chiloscyllium punctatum, assembly GCF_047496795.1. Lineage (NCBI taxonomy): Eukaryota > Metazoa > Chordata > Chondrichthyes > Orectolobiformes > Hemiscylliidae > Chiloscyllium > Chiloscyllium punctatum. Next base: position 270,414 of record NW_027309819.1, read on the forward strand.
GTACAGCTGCAACATCACCTCACGACTCTTGAATTCAATCCCTCTGCTAATGAACGATAATACTCCATAGGCCTTCTTACAAACTCTATCCACCTGAGTGGCAACCTTCAAAGATCTATGTACATAGACCCCAAGATCCCTCTGTTCCTCCACCTGACCAAGAACCCTACCATTAACCCTGTATTCCGCATTCTTATTTGTTCTTCCAAAATGGACAACTTCACACTTGGCAGGGTTGAACTCCATCTGCCACTCCTCAGCCCAGCTCTGCATCATATCTAAGTCCCTCTGCAGCCGACAACAGCCCTCCTCACTGTCCACAACTCCACCTATCTTTGTATCATCTGCAAATTTACTGACCCACCCTTCGACTCCCTCATCTAAGTCATTAATAAAAATTACAAACAGCAGAGGACCCAGAACTGATCCCTGCGGAACTCCACTTGTAACTGGACTCCATGCTGAATATTTACCATCTACCACCACTCTCTGACTTCGACCGGTTAGCCAGTTTTCTATCCAATTGGCCAAATTTCCCTCTATCCCATGCCTCCTGACTTTCCGCATAAGCCTACCATGGGGAACCTTATCAAATGCCTTACTAAAATCCATGTACACTACATCCACTGCTCTACCCTCATCCACATGCTTGGTCACCTCCTCGAAGAATTCAATAAGACTTGTAAGGCAAGACCTACCCTTCACAAATCCGTGCTGGCTGTCCCTAATCAAGCAGTGCCGTTCCAGATACTCGTAAATCCTATCCCTCAGTACCCTTTCCATTACTTTGCCTACCACAGAAGTAAGACTAACTGGCCTGTAATTCCCGGGGTTATCCCTATTCCCTTTTTTGAACAGGGGCACAACATTCGCTACTCTCCAGTCCCCTGGTACCACCCCCGTTGCCAGTGAAGACGAGAAGATCATTGCCAACGGTACTGCAATTTCCTCTCTTGCTTCCCACATAATCCTAGGATATATCCCGTCAGGCCCGGGGGACTTGTCTATCCTCAAGTTGTTCAAAATGTCCAACACATCTTCCTTCCTAACAGATATCTCTTCTAGCTTATCAGTCCGTTTCACACTCTCCTCTTCAACAATACAGTCCCTCTCGTTCGTAAATACTGAAGAGAAGTACTTGTTCAAGACCTCTCCTATCTCTTCCGACTCAATACACAGTCTCCCACCACTGTCCTTGATCGGACCTACCCTCGTTCTCGTCATTCTCAGGTTTCTCACATACGCATAGAATGCCTTGGGGTTATCCTTGATCCTATCCGCCAGGGATTTTTCGTGCCCTCTCTTAGCTCTCCTAATCCCTTTCTTCAGGTCCCTTCTGGCTATCCTGTATCCCTCCACTGCTCTGTCTGAACCTTGTTTCCTCAACCTTATGTAAGCCTCCTTCTTCCTCTTTACTAGACATTCAACCTCCCTCGTCAACCAAGGCTCCCTCACACGACCATTTCTTTCCTGCCTGATCGGTACATACATATCAAGGACACGTCGTATCTGCTCCTTGAAAAAGTCCCACATTTCCACCACATCCTTCCCTGACAGCCTATGCTCCCAACGTATGCTCCTCAAATCCTGTCTTACAGCATCGTAATTTCCCTTCCCCCAATTGTAAAAACTTCCTTGTTGTGTGCACCTATCCCTCTCCATAACCAAGGTGAAAGTGACAGAATTGTGGTCGCCATCACCAAAATGTTCACCCACTAACAAGCCCACCACTTGTCCCGGTTCGTTACCGAGTACCAAATCCAATATGGCCTCCCCTCTGGTTGGACAATCTACATACTGCGTTAGAAAAGCTTCCTGGACACACTGCACAAACACCGCCCCATCCAATCTACTTGATCTAAAGAGCTTCCAATCAATATTTGGGAAGTTGAAGTCGCCCATGACTACGACCCTGTGGCTTCTGCACCTTTCCAAAATCTGTTTCCCAATCTGTTTCTCCACATCTTTGCTGCTATTGGGGGGCCTATAATAAACACCCAACAAGGTGACTGCACCTTTCCTATTTCTGACTTCAGCCCATACTACCTCCAGAGGCAGATCTCCCTCAAACTTCCTTTCTGCAGCCGTTATACCATTTCTAATTAGCAATGCCACCCCCCCTCCTTTTTTACCACCCTCCCTAATCTTACTGAAACATCTGTAACCAGGAACCTCCAACAGCCATTCCTGTCCCTCATCTATCCATGTTTCCGTGATGGCTACAACATCGTAGTCCCAGGTACCGATCCACGCCTTAAGTTCACCCACCTTATTTCTGATACTCCTTGCATTGAAGTATACGCACTTGAGCCCATCTCTGTGTCCGCAAGTTGTAGTATTTCGAATAAAATGTATGAGCTGATGGCGCAAACAGTTATACATAAGTACGGCATGGTGGGCATGACTGAAATGTGGTTACATGAAGTTCCGGACTGGGGTGTTAAATGTCCAGGCTACTCAGTATTCAGATAAGAAGCAACAGCAATTGGAGTGCCTGTATTCGTTCAGGATTATGTCAAGGCTGTATTAAGAAATGATATTAGAACGTGGGACAAATCTGATGAATCAGTCTAGTTTGAAATAAAACACATTGAATGAAATATATTGGTAGGAGCATTTCCAGCCCACAAACTACCCCCACCCCACCCCGACAAATTACATTCAATGTAGGGAATAGCATGAACCAGGAAATAACGATGGCTTGAGACAAGAGCACAAGAGTGATTATGGGAATAAGAGCATGAAAATTGACTGGATTAATCAATTTGGCAACGGTAGCCTCAAAAAACGATTCGTCGAATATATGATGGATTATTTCTTTGATTAACATGTAATGGAACCAACCAGAGAACTGGCTTTGGTATTACATCATGAGGAAGGAGTGATAAATCATATTGTAGTTCAGAATCATCTTAGAAAGAGTGACCACAACTTGTTTGAGTTTCATATTCAGACTGTAACAGCGAAGACAGAATCACATAGGAGAGATTTAGTGTTGGACAATGATAATTTTACTGGCCTGAGAAATGGCTTGGCCTGAATGGACATGTCAAAAAGATTAAAGTACAAGACATTTGAAGAAGAGTGGCAACTACTTAGGGAGATAGTCAAAACCCCTCAAAGTGTAATCCTGAGTGGAAGATGAATTGTAAAAAGATGAAAAGCAATCCATGTCTTAACAAGGAAGTCAACAATAACATGAAGGTTCTTGTCTGGTGGTAGTATCGCTGACTGCTAATCTAGGTAATGTTCTGGGGACATGGCTTCAAATACCACCACGGCAGATGGTGGAATTTAAATCCAATATGAACCTGGAATTAAGAGTATATTGATGATAATGAATCCATTGCTCATTGGTGGAAACACAAATATGTTTCATTAATGTTCTTTATGTCCAGAAAACACCATCCTTTACCTGGTCTGAGCGACATGTGACTTCAAACCCATACAAATCTGGTTGACGCTTAACTGCCCTCTGGGCAATTAGGGACAGACAATGAGTGCTGTCTAACCAGCAACACGCTCATCCTTTAACGAATTAAAGAAAAACACTTTAATTGTAAGCGAACGGCTACTAAAAACATCATCAAAATGGCTATGAAGGAAAATGAGAAGTAAACATAAGGAATGATAAAGAACACTTCTCAGAATAGTCAAAAAGCTTAAAAATGCTGAAATCAAATTTTGTCTTTGTGAGGATGAAAATGGCGAGGTAATAATGGGAAACCCAGAAATGGCAGAGGCAAAACCAACACTTTCTGTTTTCACAGTGCAAGATAATTTCTTCCCAAAATTTAAACAACTGCAAAGGATCATGATGGAAGTACGATGACGAGGAAGAAGATGTTAAATACATTGATGGCATTATAGACAGGTCAGACTCTCGGCCTGCAATATATCATATTAAAGGATGTAACAGCAGTGATAGTGGATGTGTTAGTAAGGATATTTAAAAAATCCTTGAATTCTGGAACGGTACTGATCTATTGGAAAATTAATAATCTAGTACTCGTTCCCAAAACAGGAGATAGGCAAAAGTTCACAAACTGTAGACCAATGAGTTGAACCTCTGTAGTGGGGAAGTTTCTTCAGTCAACTGTAAAGTATGAAATAACTGAACACTTGGAAAAACAAAGATCAATTCACCAGTTTCAGCACAGTTTCATGATGGGCAGGTTGTGCTTGACAAACCTGCTGGAGTTCTTTGAGAATGTATCCAGCAAAGTGGATAATGGGGATGCAGCAACTGCTGTGCATCTGAACTTCAGAAGGCATTTGACAAGGTGCTGCATAAAGGACTGATCTAGGCAGTTAGAACCGAGGGGTTAAGGGTAGAGTATTGAATTGGATAGAGGATTGACTGACTAACAGAAAGCAGAGCATCGGGATAAATGGTCTTTCCCTGGCGAACTGAAACTAGTGAGGTGCTGCAGGGTTCAGCTCTCAGACCTCAATTATTTAGAATCTGCTCAAATGACCTGGAAGGAGGGACAGAGTGTAGCAACTAAATTCACAGATGGTATTAAACTAGGTGGTAAAACAGGCTGTAATGAGGAGCTAAAGAGTTTACAGATGAATAATGGTAGGGTTAGAAAATGGGGCGAATTGCTATATCTGGCAGATGGTATTAAATGTGGTTAACTGCACCGTTGAATTTCCTACTGCCAGTCGTAATTTCTATTTTCTTCAGTTGCACCACCTACAGTTCTTTGGATTTTATTCACCGTTGGTGGCTGGGGTCACAGGAGTCGAGAGGTTTGGTTGTGGGAAATGCAGGTTGCTCTATGTGTCTGGAACAAGACATTAATGTGGAGAAAATATCGCAGTCAGGCCTTGTTGATTCCCACAGCAGGCCTGGCAACCAGATGGCCTATCCCTGTTCTTACCCCCTGATGTCTAATTGCCTGGATTAATCCACGTCAAAATGTTGCAGTCAGATAGACAGTCCGTAATTAATATGCCCATTTCGTAATAAAGAGACAAATGACCACTTAGATCAGAATTAAAGACTTGGCAATTCTTTTGAGATTTAATGACTATTTGCTGCACATGCAGGCTGGAACTGGGTGATGGGACAACAAAACAGTTCAGCATTGTTGCAAATTTATAGGTTAGATATTGAGTAAAAATATTCTGTTCGAAAGGGTCCATACACTATATCTTATGAAAAATGTGTTGAAGGTATTGTGGGAAAATACAACATTGAATTGATTAAAACAGGAAGATGTGAAGTGGATATAAGTCATAGAACATAGAACATTACAGCGCAGTACAGGCCCTTCAGCCCTCGATGTTGCACCGACCAGTCATACCAATCTGAAGCCCATCCCACCTACACTATTCCATGTACTTCCATATGCTTGTCTAATTACGACTTAAATGTACTTAAAGTTGGTGAATCAACTACCGTTGGAGGCAAAGCATTATATAACGTTACTACTCTCTGAGTAAAGAAACTACCTCTGGCATCTGCCCTATATCTATCACCCATAATTTAAAGCTATGCCCACCCCGTAATCGCCATCATCATACTTGGAAAAAGGCTCTCCCTGTCCAACCTATCTAAACCTCTGATCATTTTATATGTCTCTATCACGTCACCCCTGAACCTTCTTCTCTCCAACGAGAACAGCATCGAGTCCCTCAGCCTTTCCTGGTAAGACCTCCCCTCCATACCAGGCAACATCCTGGTATCTCCTCTGCAACCTTTCCAAAGCTTCCACATCCTCCTCATAATGTGGTGTCCAGAACTGAACACAATTCTCCAAGTATGGCCGCACCAGAGTTCTGTACATCTATAGCATAACCTCATGGTTCTGGAATTCGATCACTCTATTAATAAACCATTATTAACCATTTATGCCTTCTTAAGAACCCTGTCAACCTGGGTGGCAACTTTCAAGGATCTGTGTACCTGGACATGAAATCTCTCTACTCAACACAACAACCAAGAATCTTACCATTAGCCCATTACTTTGCATTCCGTTTACTCAAACCAAGGTGAATCACCTTTGTCCACACTAAACTCCATTAGCCACCTCTCAGCCCAGCTCTGCAGCTTATCTATGTCTCTCTGTAAACTACAATATCCTTCGTCACTACCCACAACTCCAGCGACCTTTGTGTCATCTGCAAATTGACTAACTCACCCTTCTATGCCCTCATCCAGGTCGTTTATAAAAATGACAAACAACAGTGGACCCAACACCGATGCTTGTGGTACACCACTAGTAACTGGACTCCAGGATGAACATTTCCCATCAACCACCACCCTCTGTCTTCTTTCAGCAAGCTAATTACTGATCCAAACTGCTATATCTCTCACAATCCCATTACTCCGCATTTTGTACAATAGCCTACTGTGGGGAACCTTGCCTGGCTGAAATCCATATACACCACATTAACCGGTTTGCTTTCATTTCTCCTTTCTGGTCACCTTCTCAAAGAACTCAATAAGGTTTGTGAGGCACGATACCCTTCACAAAAGCGTGCTGACTATCCCTAATCAAATTATTCCTTTCTGGATGATTATAACTAAAAGCTCTTATAACCTTTTCCAACACTTTACCAACAACTGACGTAAGGCTCACTGGTCTATAATTACCAGGGTTATCTCGACTCCCCTTCTTGAACAGGGGAACCACTTTGCCTTCCTCGAGTATTCTAGCATTATTCCTGTAGACAATGATTTAAAGATCAATGCCAAAGTTTCGGAATCTTCTCATTGGCTTCCCAGAGGACCCTAGGATAAATCCCATCCAGTCCAGGGAACTTATCTATTTTCAAATTTGCAGGATTTCTAATACCTCTTCCTTGTGAACCTCAACTACACCTTGTCTAGTAGCCTGTACCTCTGTATTTTCCCCGACAACATTGTCATTTTCTAGACTGAATACTGTCGAAAAATATTCATTTAATGCTTCCCCTATCTCCTCTGACTCCACACACAACTTCCCACTACGATCCTTGATTGGCCCCAATCTTACTCTCGTTATTCTTTTATTCCTTAAATACCGATAGAAAGCCTTAGGGTTTACCCTGATCCTATCTGCCAACAACTTCTCATGTCTCCTCCTGGCTCTTCTGAGCTCTCTCTTTAGGTCTTCCCGGACTACCTTGTAACCCTCAAACGCCCTAACTGGCCCTTCACATCTCATCCTAACATAAGCCTTCTTCTTCCTCTTGACCAGAGATTTCACTCCCTTCGTAAACCATGGCTCCCGCACTCTACATCTTCCTCCCTGCCTGACAGGTACATACTTATTTCGGACACTCAGGAGCTTTTCCTTGAATAAGCTCCACATTTCTAATGTGTCCATCCACGGCAGTTTCTTTCCCCGTCCTATGCTTCCTAAATCTTGCCTAATCGCATCATAATTGCCTTTCTCCCAGCTGTAAATCTTGCCCAGTGGTATACACCTATCCCTTTCTATCACTAAAGTAAACATAACAGAATTGTGATCGCTATCACCAAAGTGCTCACTTACTTCCAAGTCTAACACCTGGCCGGGCTCATTACCCAGTACCAAATCTAACGTGGCGTCGCCCCTTGTTGGCCTGTCTACATACAGTGGCAAGAAGCCCTGCTGCACACAGTGGACAAAAACTGACCCATCTATATTTCACATACCATAGCATTAGCAGTCAATATTTGGAAAGTTGAAGTCCCCCATGACAACTACCCTGTCTGTCTCACTCCTATCAAGAATCATCTTTACTACCCTGTCCTCTACATCTCTGGAACTATTCGGAGTCCTATAGAAAACTCCCAACAGGATGACATCTCCTTTCTTGTTTCTAACCTCAGCCCATTCTACCTCAGTTGACGATTCCCCAAACATCCTTTCTGCAATTGTAATACTGTCCTTGACGAACAATGCCACACATCCCCTCTTTTAACATCTTCTCTGTTCTTACTGAAACATCTAAATCCTGGAACCTGCAATAGCCATTCCTGTCCCTGCTCTAACCATGTGTCCGAAATGCCCACAACATTGAAGTCCCAGGTACTAGCCCATGCTTCAAGTTCACCTACCTTATTCCGGAAACTCCTGGCATTGACGTAGACACACTTCAAACCAACTTCTTGCTTGCTGGTTCCATCTTGCATCCCTGAAACTTGATTTCGAACCTCCCTACTCTCAATATTTTCTATACTCGAACTACAATTTTGATTCCCATCCGCTTGCTGGATTAGTTTAAAACCACCCAAACAGCCTTAGCGAATTTCTCCCCCATGATATTGGTACCCCTCTGGTTTAAATGAAGACCATCCTGTTTGGAGAGGTCCCACCTAGCCTAGAAAGAGCCCCAATTATCCAAGAATCCAAAACCTTCATTCCCGCATTTCCCTGTAGCCACGTGTTCAATTCCTCTCTCTCCCTGTTCCCCGCCTTACTAGCACATGGCACGGGCAACAAACAAGAGACAACAACTCTGTTCGTCCTAGCTCTAAGATTCCATCCTAGCTCCCTGAATTTCTGCCTGAAATCCCCGTCTGGCTTCCTACCTATGTCATTGGTGCCTATGTGGAACACGACATGGGGCTGCTCCGCCTCCCCTTTAAAGATCCCAAAAACATGATCAGAGACATCACGAACCCTGGTACCTGGGAGGCAACACACCAACCGTGAGTCTCTCTCGTTCCCACAGAACCTCCTATCTGTCCTCCTAACTATGTAGTCCCCAATGACTACTGCTCTGCTCCTCTTCTCCCTTCCCTTCTGAGCAGCAGGGACAGACTCTGTGCCAGAGCCCTGTGTCCCACTGCTGTCCCCTGGTAAGTCCTCTCCCCAACAGTATCCAAAACGGTATACTTATTGTTGAGGTGAATGGCCACAGGGGATCCCTGCACTGCCTGACGATTCCCTTTCCATCTCCTGACTGTAATCCATTTGCCTTTTTCTTGTACCTGAGGAGTGACTACCTCCCTGTAACCCCTCTCAATAACTCCATCTGCCTCCCGAATGATCTGAAGTTCATCCAGCTCCAGCTCCAGTTCCCTAACGCGGTTTTCAAGGAGCTGGAGTTGTGTGCACTTCCCGCAGATGTAGTCAGCAGGGACACTAGTGGTGACCCTTACCTCGCACATTCTGCAGGAGGAACATTCAACTGCCCTCATCTCCATCCATTATTGTGAATTCCCAAAGAGATGTTAAAAAATAAGGAATAAAAAATAAACTCGCTACCTTACCAATCTGGCGCACAGAAGTTTGTTTTTGGTCAGAGGAGGAGATGGGTGGGAGACACGACCCGTGTAGTGTTTTGAGTAACGCAACCACACAAATATATGACTTCCCAGAAGTCGTTCGCTCCTCCCTCACACCTCTCAGCAAATGGTGGCCCGATTCCCAAGGTAAGTCCCTTTTAATTCTTTATATAGGTCTCGGCATGTCAAGGAACAGGCAAATATTGGTCTTTGGATCATATTAGGAAAATGTGCCTGTATTAGAGCACAATGACGAGTGGAATGGAAAAAACAGTGTATTATTTCAATGAATTTAGTTCAATGAATTATTTCCTTATTATTGAGTCTTCGAGTAAGTGGAAGAGCTACTCTTTGTTTTCCTTGTCTAGACCCCTCATGTTGTTAAACACTTCCATCAGGAGGACCTCTCAGCCTTCTTTGCTTAAAAGTAAAATCAAGTAGATCCAGCCTCTCTTCAGTTTGAGTACACTCTTTTCATGTAACTTCTGAAAGGTATCAGTGTTAAATTTCATTAGCGATTGATCTGTCCACCTGAAAAACAGGTTTATACCCTCCTGTACCCTCACACTGTCCTCCTCACTGTGAACCACCAGCTCATCTTGGTGTCATCCACAACATTATTTATCATTCCCTCCAAACTCCATCCCTCCCATTCTCCTCCTCATCGTTTATGAAGTTCACAACTAAGCCATGAATTTCTCCTGTTCTTCAGATGTTGTTCAAGGGAAGGCATTGAGAATTCCATTCTCTTGTTTTTTCCTATTTTGGTGAATTTACAGCGTGATGCAGTTGAGTTCTTTTTCACGAGGGAGCCACCAATTTTATTTTGGACATGGAGCTGAATTCTACTTTTATACTATGCTCCTCTGTATGTTTTATTGATTAGCTTGTACGTAATTAGTATTGGATTAGGTTTAGATGGCTTTCACTGCAACATTTGTGTTCCATGTGGATCTGGAAAATGTTCTTTATATCGTTCCCTGCAACAGCCAGAGCTGAAGCAAGTTTCCGTGTCGACGATAGTGACAGATTCACAATTTTGTTTGAAATAGTTGGAGTGATAAGGATAAAGATTCAGCTAATTTCTGTATATAGACGTACAGAAGGAGATCAAATCATTTCGTCAAGTCCACCTTGAACTGGAAACAAATTAATAAATTATATGCCCACTTTTCTTCTTATTACAAAAACATTTTCAAAAAAATGTTCTTAGTGCAGCGTGGATCTTCTAGCTGCTCCTGGGAATGCAGGCAGTTAAATATTTAATATAGTCTTTTTGCAGTTGATGTTATAGTTTATTAATTTAATATAATTATTTCCATTTTGCTTTATTAACATTCAAAAACAAACAAAACAGCAAAAAAACCTCATGATTTTCTTTCAAACGAACTTTTTTTTAAAAAGAGTTGTTTAAGGGTGGTTTACAAAGAAAACGAAAAGTCTATTTTTATTTTAAAATGTTTCTTTTATTATACTGCAGAAGGTTTTTTGTTTTGTAAAATTAATTAATTAAAATAAGGAGGTGTACCTTCATTCCGGAGAATCGTACACATTTTCAGCTCTGGAGAAGACTATTTTCTTCTCGGACTTTATTGAAGAGGAATATTTTTATTAATTTATTTAGTTAAATGGTTTATTTTGTTTAATCTTTCTATGTTTGATACGTGTATGTCTCTATTTTTCAATTTTAACATTGTCTGTCGGTAATGAAAGGTAACAGAAGGTGCCGTAAAAAGGTTCTGCTTTTAGGCATAATATTATTAAGGTCTCATAAGGCACAGAGAGGACGGCTGGAAGATTTGGAAAAAAAAATACTATCCAGCATATCAGTCATATAGGTGTTTGGCTCTCAGGAAAGATAAGAAAGTAGTTCAAAATTCTCCTATGACTATTCCTCTACCAAAATGCTTTTCAGCTTTTAGAACAGCTGAAGGGGATTGTTTCTCTGAGGAAAATGGAAGAGTAATCAATTATTGGACACTTGGAATGATTCTTATGTTCAGCAGCTTTTGAGGAGATTTAGTAGAATTATTGCTTCAGTGAACTTTTCTATCAGGGGCACTAACACAAGATTCTGTGGCATTGACCACTAATTCAGGATGCTTTGTTTATTTTCCAGTGCTAAGATTAAGAACGTCTCGAAACATTTCAAGCACGTTGTTCAAGATGACATTGAGTAGAGAAACATTACTGTAGATATTGGCAGTAATGATATGTTTTAGGGAAAGATTAAAGCAGTACAGAGTGAACTTAAGAGGTGAGGTAGAGTATTAATAAAAAAACTTTTAAAGCAATACTTTCTGGTTTACTCCAATGCCAAACCCAACTGGGAAGGAACAAAAGGTTAACCGAGAAAAACAAACGGCTGTAGAGCTACTGTGTTATTGAGGGATTTCGATTTTTGGGAAATTAGAATCTATTTTAGAATAGAAATGACCTGTTTGGAAAGGATTGGTCTAATCTAAACTGGAAAGCAACCAATATCTTAGCAGGGAGATTTGCTCCTTCTATGTAGGGAGACTTTATGTTGATAGAGGTAACAAGGGAGATATTCCAAGTAGAATTACAAATGGTAGGATGGATGGAGAAGTTTATGAATGTGAGGAGTACACAGCGATTAGAAAAGAAAAACAAGAGAGTCACAAGTATATAGTAATGCTGAAGCACGAAATTGCATTTATTTCAATTGAGGGGTCTTACAGGGGAGGCTGATGAACTCGGGGCATATTTAAGAACATGGGATCGGGACATCATATGTATTAAAGTAAATTGGTTGAGAGATGATCAACTCGGAAATGTAGTACTGGGAAAGCACAACAGGTCAGGCAGCATGTGGGAAGCAGGACAATCAACGTTTTGGGAAAAAGCCCTTGATCAGGAATGGGCTGATGAAGGGATTTTGCTTGAAGTGTCGATTTCCCTGCTCCTGGGATGCTGCCAGACCTGCTGTGCTTTTCCAGCACCACACTCTCGACTCTAACTTCTATCATCTGCAGTCCTCACTTTCGCCTGAGAGATGTTCAAGCTGAGAGATGGCAATTCAATCTTCCAGTTGTTAAGCGTCATAGAAAGGGTGGAAAATATATACGGAGGGCAGGGAGGGGATGAACTGCATTTTTGATTAAGGAATAAATTGTTGCTGGAACAGGGAAAGGCATTTCTGAAAGATTATCCAGTTAAAATATGCAGGTAGTATTAAAAATAAGAAAATAAAGTTAACTTTGAACAGATTGCACTAAATGCTCTTTTATGAAAAACCGTCCAGTGAAAATATATTAGTCGAAATTAAAAAGAAGAAAGGAAAGTACACGTTGATTGTATTGTACCAGATGCTCTGCAACAGTAAGAAAGAAATTGAGAAACAAACATGTAGGGAAATCTCGGATATACATATAAGCTTAAGGTTGTGATAATGGGGGATTTTAATTTTCTAATAATTGATGGAGACTACCACAGCGTTAAAGGGTTGGATAGTGAAGAATTTGTCAAATATGTTCACAAAAATTTTCTTCATCAATATTTGGATGATTCTAACAGAGAAGGAGCAAAACTATGCTTCTTTTGTGCAAAAGGCAGGGCAAGTGACTGAAGTAAACGTGAGGGAATGTTTTGGGCATTGCAATCATAATTCTATTAGTTTCATAATGGTTATGGAAAAGAAGAAGCCGTTCATTACTTTTTTTTATTTGGAGTACCATAAATTTTAATGGCATGGGACAAGGACTTATCAAGTTTGATTGGAGTAGACTGTCAGCAGGTAAAACAATGTCTGAAAAGTGGGAGCCATTCAACAGTGTGACGACGGGAGTTGAGGGAATTATGTTCCTGTTAAAGTGAAGGGAAGATTAAGGAACAGTGGACGACTACCGTTATTGAGCTTTTATGCAAGAATCAAAGAAAACCTTACATGAGATACAGACAACTTTATTCAATTTAATCTCTTAGACAATATAAAGAATGTGGGGCATTATTTCGAGAAAAATCAGGAAAGCAAAAAGGCGATATGAGATAGAATGGGCAGATAAGGTTAAGGATAATCCAAAAATATTGTGCAACTACATTAACAGCAAGAGGGCAACCATAGAGAGGGTTAGGCCTCTCAAAGATTATGAAGGACATCGATGTTTTGAACTCAGGAAATGGGGAATAAAATCATCCCATTCCTGGTGCAACAGACAGCAACAAACACACACAATTGCCTGCACCTCACATTCATCCAACTAGAACTCTATCTGCTATCTGTCAGTCTATTAACCCATTTCATCAAGATCCTTTTGTATTCTTAGAAATCATTCTTCACTGTCCAAGTTGCCACCAGTTTTGGTGTCATCTACAAACTTACAAACCATGCCTTCAATATTCTCACGCAAATCATTTACATACATGACAAACAAAGAAAACTCAGAACCCACCTCTATGAAACACTGCTTGGCATAAGCCTTCAGTTAGAAAAGCAACCACCCACCATTACTCTTTTTCCTGCCATTGCACCAATTGAAAGTGCTGGAGAGAAACAGCACTGTTCAGGCAGTATCGGAGCAGAGAACAATGGAATTAACTTTTTTTTAATCCAACATAACTTGTTCAAGATAGGTTCATATAAGACTCGATATATTAACTCTGTTTCTCTGCCCAGATCCTGTGTTAGCTGTTGCATTTCTCCATCATTTTGCATTTGCATTTCAGATTTCCACTATTTCTAATATTTTGCTTTTTCTTGATTGGTCTGGATGTTGGTTATATTTGGACAATATGCTCCATTCCTGTCCCTATCACTTGTGTCAGTGACACATGTATTACACTGGAGTCTGTTTCTTCTTTAAGTTCTGAAAATAAATGCGCGGATCACACCAATGTGATTTTGATTTAAAAGGCCTTTTAGAGACAGCTACACTAGATGAAAAGTAGGAATAGTTTATTAATTATGATATTGCCTGTGTGTTTTATGACTAGACTTGTCTCCCCAGTCTCAGAACATTTTCCATAAGACCATAAGACCATAAGACATGGGGGTGGAAGTAAGGCCATTCGGCCCATCGAGTCCACTCCACCATTCAATCATGGCTGATGCGCATTTCAGCTCCACTTACCAGCGTTCTCCTCGTAGCCCTTAATTCCTCTAGACAACAAGAATCTATCAATCTCGGCCTTGAAGACATTTAGCGTCCCGGCACCCACTGCACTCCGTGGCAATGAATTCCACAGGCCCACCACTCTCTGGCTGAAGAAATGTCTCCGCATTTCTGTTCTGAAATGACCCCCTCTAATTCTAAGGCTGTGTCCACGGGTCGTAGTCTCCTCGTCTAACGGAAACAAATTCCTAGCATTCACCTTTTCCAAGCCATGTATTATTTTGTACGTCTCTATTAAGTCTCCCCTTAATCTTCTAAACTCCAACGAATACAATCCCAGGATCCTCAGCCATTCCTCATATGCTAGACCTGTCATTCCAGGGATCATCCGTGTGAATCTCCGCTGGACACGTTCCAGTGCCAGTATGTCCTGCCTGAGGTGTGGGGACCAAAACTGGACACAGTACTCCAAATGGGGCCTAACCAGAGCTTTATAAAGTCTTAGTAGTACATCTCTGCTTTTATATTCCAACCCTCTTGAGATAAGAGACAACATTGCATTCGCTTTCTTAATCACAGACTCAACCTGCATGTTTACCTTTAGAGAATCCTCGACTAGCACTCCCAGATCCCTTTGTGCTTTGGCTTTATTAAGTTTCTCACCATTTAGAAAGTAGTCCATGCATTTATTCTTTTTGCCAAAGTGCAAGACCTCGCACTTGCTCACGTTAAATTCCATCAGCCATTTCCTGGAGCACTCTCCCAACCTGTCTATATCCTTCTGTAGCCTCCCCACTTCCTCAGTACTACCTGCCTGTCCACCTAACTTCGTATCATCGGCAAACTTCGCTAGAATGCCCCCGGTTCCCTCATCCAAATCATTAATATATAATGTGAACAGCTGTGGCCCCAGCACCGAACCCTGCGGGACACCGCTCGTCACCGGCTGCCATTCTGAAAAAGAACCTTTTATCCCAACTCTCTGCCTTCTGTTAGACAGCCAATCCTCGGTCCATCCCAGCAGCTCACCTTGAACACCATGGGCCCTCACCTTGCTCAGCAGCCTCCCGTGTGGCACTTTATCAAAGGCCTTTTGAAAGTCTAGATAGACCACATCCACTGGGTTTCCCTGGTCTAACCTACTTGTTACCTCTTCAAAAAAATTCCAACAGGTTTGTCAGGCATGACCTCCCTTTACTAAATCCATGTTGACTTGTTCTAATCAGACTCTGCTCTTCCAAGAATTTAGAAACCTCATCCTTAATGATAGATTCTGGAATTTTACCAACAACCGAGGTTAAGCTGATTGGCCTATAATTTTCCATCTTTTGCCTTGATCCTTTCTTGAACAAGAGGGTTACAACAGCCATCTTCCAATCATCCGGGTCCTTTCCTGACTCCAGTGACTCTTGAAAGATCTCAACCAATGCCTCTGTTATTTCCTCAGCCACCTCTCTCAGAACTCTCGGGTGTATCCCATCGGGGTCAGGAGATTTATCAATTTTAAGACTTTTTAACTTTTCTAGCACTATCTCTTTCGTAATGGCAACCATACTCAACTCAGCCCCGTGACACCCTTTAATTTTTGGGATATTACTCATGTCTTCCATTGTGAAAACTGACGTAAAGTACTTGTTAAGTTCTCCTGCTGTTTCCTTATCTCCCATCACGAGGCTTCCTGCATCAGTTTGAAGTGGCCCAATGTCTACTTTTGCCTGTCGTTTGTTTCTTATGTACTGAAAGAAACTTTTACTATTATTTCTAATATTACTGGCTAGCCTACCTTCATATTTGATCCTCTCATTTCTTATTACACTCTTTGTTATCCTCTGTTTGCTTTTGTATCCTTCCCAATCTTCTGATTTCCCACTGTTCTTAGCCACTTTATAGGATCTCTCTTTTTCTTTAATACATTTCCTGACTTCCTTTGTCAGCCAAGGTTGTCTAATCCCTCCCCGGTTAATCTTTCTTTTCTTGGGAATGAACCTCTGTACAGTGTCCTCAATTATACCTACAAACTCCTGTCATTTTTTGCTCTACTGTCTTCCTGGTTAGCCTCTGCTTCCAGTCTATTTTAGTCAGTTCCTCTCTCATGCCCTCATAATTACCTTTATTCAACTGTAACACCATTACATCCGATTTTGCCTTCTCCCTTTCAAACTCCAGACTGAACTCTACCATATTATGGTCGCTACTTCCGAAGGGTTCCCTTACTTTAAGATCTTTTACAGAGTCTGGTTCATTGCAAAGCACTAGGTCCAGAATAGCCTGCTCTCTTGTGGGCTCCATGACAAGCTGTTCCAAAAAGCCATCCTGTAAGCATTCCATGAATTCCCTTTCTTTAGATCCACTAGCAACATTATTTACCCAGTCCACCTGCATATTGAAGTTTCCCATGATCAATGTAACCTTGCCTTTCTGACATGCCTTCTCTATTTCCGGGTACATGTTGCGTCCCTGGTCCTGACCACTGTTAGGAGGTCTATACACAACTCCAATTATGTTTTTTTTTGCCTTTGTGGTTCCTCAATTCCACCCACATTTTCTAATCGTTTCTATGAATAACTACAACAAAGATGGTTGTCATGCAGCCCATCATCACTGTACCAGCTCAATATGAAATATGAGCTGTCTTCCCTCTTACTCTGCTGGAACTCAAAGTAACCCAACACATTTTGTATTCTGTGTCTGTTTTTTGTTTCTGTATATCCCGTTCCGATATAAACAATCTTAACAACCTGTATAACCTGTGATTAAACAGTCTATATATAAAATATAATGATGTACATCACATTCAAAATTGTCCTATTCCATTCACATTGTCGTTTAGCATTCCATGTACCAAAGGTCATCCGTTATCTTGCTCTGCATTGCATTTCATTCCATTTGTCAGAAACAGTGATGGCTGAATACTAGTAACTGGGAGATATTGCTGCACTCCCCTCAGGTCTCCTCAACCACTGGCCGCAGCCTTTCTGTCTCAGAGCCATTATCATATTCATTCCGTCCCTTACTCATTAATTCATGACTTTTAATAAACAAGGTTATTATACATTGTTATAGACCAGGCCCGACCACTCAAAACATTCTTAAGCACGTAGCCCAGTCCTTAATGTTGCCATTTGTTGAAGGTAAGTGTATAGTGGATATTCCCAGAGAGAATTAGTTGGTCCGACGGTTGACCTTTAAACAAACAGAATGTATTTGTAAAAATAATGAATGAAACACAACAAACCGAAAACACCGTACCTGAATAATTCATCCTATCCAAAACTGTCAGGCTACCTCGAATTATGGATGCTGATCCAAATTACTTGCAACAATCCCAATAAACAAACTCACGAGCACAAAGAGTAAAAATTACACAAAAAAGCTTATAGTTTACGAAGTCAGAGGACGGAAGGTGAGGCAGAGCGTCCAGTTTAAACAGTGAACCTGACTCAACTCACCCTTGAACTGAACTGACCTGTGCAGCCGGAGAGCTGGCCACATCCCCTTGATTACACCAGTTTTTTAAAAAGGCTTGACAGCCTTCTGCCCGAGGCATTATCTGCTATGTAAAAAAAAAACAATAGACCCCAATAAAGCATTCAATATTGAGACATGTTGGAACATTGCGTCATTTAGAACCTCTCTGAAAAAATTCAATGACAACATAACCTTGTAAAGGTACTACCTGTGTGACAACTCCCCCAATATAAAACAGAATCTTCAATATCCAAGATGGCTTCAGTTTTCAAAACTCCCAAAAATAGTAGTTTGTACTCTACAATGAGCATGTACATTCGTTTACTATAAACATGTAAACATGCACAATTACATCCTGTTTCAGGGTGTGGTCCTTCCATCATTGAGTGCCTCCATTTGTCAGTCAAGTCTCAACAATTCATTGGAAATCATGTTTTCAAGACCTGCCCCGTGCACAATTTTCAAATTGAATGGCTGTAACAACAGGCTCCAGCTAAGCAGTCTCGCAGTTTTCCTAACATTTCTCAAAAAAGACTTCATTGAGTTATGATCAGTGTAAATGGTTGTCTCCGATACGTTACTGTTAATATAAACACTGAAATGTTGTCATACCAACACAAAGCTCACTGTCTCTTTCTCAACTGCTGAATATTTCTACTAATGAACATTCAACTTCTTGGAGGAATACCCAGGAGATCTCTCTGTCTTCTCGTCATCTTCCTGCAGGAGTCCAACACCGAAATCCACATCATTCGCATTTAAATCCACCTGAATGGTTTTGCATAATCAGGTGTGTCTGATCGTGGGCAGTGGTTAACACATATTTCAAATGCCGTCAAATGCCTTCTGACAGTCCTCTGTCCACTGAAACGTCTTGCCTTTCTTTAACAATTCAGTGAGTAGAGCAGTCACACTGCAAAAATGAGGCACAAACATTCGATAAAATCGACTTAATCCCAGGAACTGCTCCTTTTGTCAACAGGATGCAAAATGTCCCAGTTACCATCACTTTCAAATCTCCAATGCACCATTCATCTATGTCCAATAGCATGGCCAAGGAAGGTGACGTTTGCTTTGGCACATTCACTTTTCGCTCAGTTTACCACCAAGCCTGCATTCCGAAGTCGATCGAACAAGTCTGATAGATGCTGTAGTCTTCCTTCCATGAGTCACTAAAAATCACAAGGTCATCAATGTAAACCACAGGTTGGATAATCTTGCAACATATTGGTTAGTCCCTGTAATGTGGCCGGCACATTTTACATACCAAATGTAAGTTGCTTGTCCCACATTTTCAACACAGTTTTCCAACCGTGGAACTGAATATACATCAACCTTTTTAACTGCATTGACGTTACGATAGTCCACATATAATTAGAACATAGAACATAGAAGAATACAGCGCAGTACAGGCCCTTCGGCCCTCGATGTTGCGCCGATCAAAGCCCACCTAACCTACACTAACCCACTATCCTCCATATACCTATCCAATGCCCGCTTAAATACCCATAAAGAGGGAGAGTCCACCACTGCTACTGGCAGGGCATTCCATGAACTTACGACTCGCTGAGTGAAGAACCTACCCCTAACATCAGTCCTATATCTACCCCCCCTTAATTTAAAGCTATGCCCCCTTGTAATAGCTGACTCCATACGTGGAAAAAGGTTCTCACTGTCAACCCTAGCTAACCCCTAATCATCTTGTACACCTCGATCAAGTCACCCCTAAACCTTCTTTTCTCCAATGAAAACAACCCCAAGTCCCTCAGCCTTTCCTCATCGGATCTTCCTACCATACCAGGCAACATCCTGGTAAACTTCCTCTGCACCCGTTCCAGTGCCTCCACATCCTTCCTATAGTATGTCGACCAAAACTGCACACAATATTCCAGATGCGGCCGCACCAGAGTCTTATACAACTGCAGCATGACCTCAGGACTCCGGAACTCAATTCCTCTACCAATAAAAGCCATTACGCCATATGCCTTCTTCACTGCACTATTTACGTGGGTGGCAACTTTCAGAGATCTGTGTACATGGACACCAAGATCCCTCTGCTCTTCCACACTACCAAGTATCCGACCATTAGCCCAGTACCCCATCTTTTTGTTACTCTTACCAAAGTGAATCACCTCACACTTAGCTACATTGAACTCCATTTGCCACCTTTCTGCCCAGCTCTGCAGCTTCTCTATATCCCGCTGTAACCTGCCACATCCTTCCTCACTGTGTACAACTCCTCCGACTTTCACATCATCCGCAAACTTGCTCACCCAACCTTCTAACCCTTCCTCCAGGTCATTTATAAAAATGACAAACAGCAATGGTCCCAAAACAGATCCTTGCGGAACACCGCTAGTGACGACACTCCAAGATGAACCTTTGCCATCAACTACTACCCTCTGTCTTCTTCCAGAGAGCCAATTCCTAATCCAAACCTCCAACTCACCCTCAATGCCATATCTCTGTATTTTCTGCAGTAGCCTACCATGGGGGACCTTATCAAACGCCTTACTAAAATCCATGTATACCACATGAACCGCTTTCCCCTCATATACCTGCTTAGTCACCTTCTCAAATTGTTGGGCACCATTTGGCTTTGGCACCATGACATTCGGTGATTTCAAGTCACAGTAACACATGTTGATTATGCCACCTTAGTGCTTGCATTCAATCGCCTTCTGAGCCTGTGCCAACTTTCGAGGATTAGGCTTGTAAGGATGTTGGTTAATTGTAGCAGCATCTCCTATAGTTACATTATGCACAATTAGGTGATTACTTCCAAGTTAATATCTGCATAATGTGATAGTGATAACTCTTTCTGATCATTTCAATTTTTTTCATGAAGGCAAATCAATAAATCATCCCAATTTTAGACAAGTACCTCATTGTCCACTTTAATTTGAGGAATGTCCGTTTCAGAATCCTCTGACTTCGTTTCTTACTTCTGTGCCGTATACATTAACAACTTGTCCTTTGGCTTTCCTTCCCTATCAAAGTACATTTTGAGTATATTCGCATGAGATACGCTGTGAGACTTCTTTCTTTCTGGAGTCCCTATCAAGTAGTTATCCTCTCTCTATATCCGTTGTATTTGATAAGGTCCACAAATCTTGCTTTTCATGGTTCACCTATCACTGAAAGTAACAGTTATAGCTTATCCCCGATCGCAAAATTGTTTTTTTAAATTTCCTGTCCGCTTCCTGCTTTGTTGCATGCTGCAATACTTTTAAATGCTGTCCAGCCAACTCCCCAGCACTATTAATCGTTTCCTAAAATTTGAGACCTAAGCCAAATGTGTGGCATTTGAATTTTGATTTACTACTTTCTCCTTAATCAATATTAATGATCCTCTCAATTAATGTCCAAAAAATAATTCAAATGGATTGAATTTGCTCTTTTAATTTGGTGCATCCCTGATTACAAAAAGCACAAATGGAATTCCCTTACACTAATCATCCAGATAGTCCTGATCTTAAGCCCTCAACATGGTCTTTAATGTTTAATGTCACCTTTCTAGCGCTCCCTGCAAGGTTTGATTGCATGCAGTCGATTTGAATTGCTTTATTCCTAAGACATCATCGTGAATAAATTAGATGTGAAGTTTGAACCTTGACCTCACTGTATCTCTATTGGTAGTCTGCGACTATTTTTTAAAAAAAGAGTAATTCCTTTGCAATTCTTTTAGCTATGATACTGCAGCTTGGGATGGCCTGTGGAAATCTTTTCGATACATCTATTGTTGGTAACGAATACCGGTGTCCAGGATTTGTTTGAGGTCAGGGACCTAGCCAATCAATTCAGACTCTTGTAAAAGGTTCTTCAAATGCTGGAATAGTTAAGAAAGGCGCAGGTTTTATTATCACTTGCGTTTTTTTCCAATTACCTGACATGTATGACACGTCTGACAAAATTCAACTACATTCTGTTGCTGTCCAGGCCAGTAAATATGTCTCTGTTTTTCAGCCTGTGTTTTCCTCACTCTTAAATGACTACTAAGTGGTAGCTCATGCGCCATTCACATCACCTCTTTCCTGTATCCCATTGGCAATACGATTTGATGAACTTCTGCCCAATTATCATCTCCTTGAGTATGTGATATTCTCCATTCCCTCATTTGGACATCGTTTTTAGTGTAATAACACTCAGGGATACATGCAAAATTCATAACGTATATGCTTTTTGATAAAACTGCTTTAACCTTTTATCTTTCTGCTGTAACTCAATTAGTTTAAATGAACTAAAATATTTGCATGATGCCCTGTTTACTCAATAGATTTTTTTTACAACTATGTGATTGAACAAAGTCTCGTTAAATGCCACTTCAGCTTCCTTAACTTTACATTTTTGATATCTCCTGTTTCAACTGGTCACATTGGGGCTTCGTTACCCACTCTCAGTAAACTTCCAGGATAAGACTCCTGCATTGCTTCAGTTACCTGCGTCTGCACTGGCTTTTTAACCAGAGTACGCAGTACTCCTACCGGCGAATCAGCTGCATTTTTTGCAAGGATAGATTGTATTCCTGGAGCTGAGAGTTTGTCCAATACTCATGCCATAATTTCTCCACAAGTTTCTGGACACTCTATCCTCGCTTTACATTATTATGGTCTTTTTGTCATAAGGTGAATTCCCTTTAGCAGTACCTTTTCTGGAAATAGTCCTTCTGGAGTATATATCTCCTGACCCTTCAGCATCACGGACTAAGAGTATCCGGTTTCTCTTAAAATTGCATCCTCTTTACCTGCCCTATGACTGTAAACTTTCCCTTTGCAGGTATATTTTCTAAGCAGGTCTGCCACTTCCTCTTTAACAAACCTCTGATCAGCTTATACACTCTGATGCAGCTTTCTAGCTTCCACTGTGCTTTCTGTTACCACTCCAACAAAACTTCCAAGCTTATCCTGTTTTCCTGCATCTGCATTTTCTTTTCCTAAACACACCAACACAGTGATTTCATGTGACCTAATTTATTGCAATGAAAACACCGAACCTTTTTAACTTCTTTGTTTCCTTCAAGTGTTTCCTTTGTAGCCTGTGCGAAATTATCCTTATGACCTTCTTCGAGATCTACCTCTCCCTCCCACGTGAGGATTTCTCTTTGCCCCAGTTTCTATCCCTCATGGACTGAAATTGTTTCTAGAAGCTAAACCACGTTTTATGGACCAATTCATAATCATCAGCCACTGAAACTGCCAGCCTTGCCGTTTTAACTCTCTGCTCTTCCAAATGTGTTTGCACTGTGTCATGCAGTGAATCTTTGAACTCCTCCAAAGTAATTTTCTCTCTCAGAGCATTGTAAAGCTCTTTTCCAGCTAACAAAATTACTTTGTTTGATCCTTTCAAACTCAATATATGTTTGATTAGGATCCCTCCTTATATTCCAGAAACGTTGTCTATCGGATTCTGGCAGAAGCTCATATGAACTTTCTTTACCTCCTCATGCACCCCAGATCACTCATCTGATAGTGTTGTGTCACGAATACTTGCCGAACTCAACCTACAAGTTTTGTTTGGATCAACAAAACCCAGATGCTCACTGGCCACTGCAATTGTTTGGCCACTTTTTCAAATGAAATGGAAAAGTTTTCCATATCCTGCTCATCAAATTTAGGCAAGGCGTGAATATATTTAAAACGTTTCTCACCAGGTTTTTGAATACCATTGTTTTGCTCAACTACAATCTGTTATTCACTAAGCTCATCTTCCCCCTTCATCCCCATCCATTTAAGCTGACTTTCCATCCTAAGTGTCCATCTCTGTAGCACAAACCCTCTCTATTTTTCTTTATCTCCTGCTAAGGACATTCATTGTTTTTTTTTCTTTCCTCTGCTAAACCTATTCATTCTCTTTCTTTCTCTTCTGATTTTAGCCGTAACTCAAAATGCTTCATTTCCACTTTTAACTCATGCTGAGTCATTTGCAATTGAAGTTTGCACATCTCTACAGATCCTGATGGAGTTGACAGCAAATTGGAATGCTGAGCTACTGCTGCAATCATCTCATCTTACCTCAGGTTAGGAGGTAGTTTCAACGCAAGGTTGTCTATTAATTCCCGCAGCTTGAACTTATGTGCATTCTGTTGAAAATCCCAAGGTCACATCTTCCACCTCCAAAACATCCTTGGTTCCTGCAAAGGTCATTGCTATCTAAAGCTCTTTGTACCCACCAAATCAACACACGGAATAGGAGATGCTAATACTTGCCACTTGCTGCTTATATCCCGCAATTGGTCCCCATTCTCTTATAGAATATGCCCAATGCCACAGAACTAACCCAGACCATAACTTTGTTATTTCTTAAAAGTTAGTGTAGAGTGGATCTTCCTTGAGTCAATTAGCTGGTCAGACTGCCGAGTTTTAAACAAATAGCATTTGTTATTTGATATTGGCGTTCCAGTTTGTTATTTGACCAAATTACCAAATGATACACAAGAAACCAAAATAGAATACCTGAATAACTAATCGTATATAAACCGGACAGGCTATCCAGACTTTAGGATCCTGTTCCAAAACACTAGGAACAATCCCAATAAGCAAACCCCTCAGTACCAAGAGTAAAACTGACACAAAGGCTTACAGGTTGTAAGGTCAGAAGGACAGAAGGAGGGGGAGAGCATACAGTTCCAACAGTTACCCTGACTGAACTAACCCCAGAACTGATCAGACCTCTCCAGTTAGAGAGTTGGCCACGCCCTCTTTATTATACAAGTTTCTTATTAAAGACTAGAAAGCCTTCTGGCTGATGTATTACCTGTTAGAAAAAAACAAAAGGATCCCAATTAAACTTTCAAAGTTCAGACATGTTGGAATCTTGGTTCATTTAGCCCCTCTTTATAAAAATAAAGACAACATAACCTTTGAAAAGGACCAGTTTTGTGACAACATGCCACATATGGCTTTGGACTGAATTCAATAAATGTAAGTCTTACTGCTTTGAAGCCAATAAACTGTATTATAAAGTATATTCAAGCGTTTGTGAGTTTACACAAAACAAATCTGAATCGCATTATGTGTTGAAGGTTCCACATTGTTTTGTTAGAGCAATACGAAGAATGTCCAGACAGATCCACACTTTCTGTGTATGGTCAGGGCAAATATTCCCAATGAGAATCTATTGGCTGGCGTCTGGTCTAGTTGAGGAGAGATCAGCACTTTAACTACATCTAGATTGCATATTTTGTGGGTGGCTGTTTTGGGAGGGCGGTGTTCAGGTGGTTACAGCATTGCAAACGGACAACACAGCAGAAATATCTAGCCTGTGATAAGGAAACATCCATCATTCTCCCTCATAATTAACTTTATGAGAGCAATTGGTGATGGGAGATGTGATCAATAGTCAGTGATGTCAACATTAAATCAAATCCAATTGTTATTTGTACCATACTGAAAGGTGTTAACTGGATCTGTTTGTTCAGTGACTGTGATTGATGTCAGTCTCCATGGATCCTAACGATGTCGCTGGATTGTTTCCTTCTTCTTTTAGTAAGTTGCTTCTTGCAATGACTTATCCCATTGTAGCAGCAGATACATCACCTGCAACATTAACAAGAATCAGCAGTTGCAGAGACGGGGAGAGGAGAGGTCAGAATCTGAGAGTAGACTGGAATGTTCCAACAATGGATCAGAATCTGAGAACAGTAGACTGGAATGCTGCACCAATGGCTCAGAATCTGAGAACCCAAGGATGGAATGCTACAACAACGGACCGGAGTTTATCCTGGGGTCTTTTCATTGTTTCCAGGTATTGGAACAGATTACCATATCGGATACACGGTGTACTGCTGATTATTCAGGCTGGTTACTTTCCCATGCTCGCTATTATTGGTGTTCCTGGTAAGTCTCCCCCTCTCTATCTATTTATTAATCCCATAAGCCATGATGAACTTCAGTGCTATTTCTGTTGACTATACTTGGCAAAGTTCGAAACTACTGCCTTCAGTTTCAAATACAAATCCATTAATTACCACAAATTTCAAAACCGCCCACACCCCCGCCCTCACACACATCTGAGGACAAGACTGTTCACAATCCGGAAGTATCTATTTGCCCTGAATTGATTTATGTCTTCACATTCTCTCCATCAACAAACAGACCCACTACCAGCTCCATGGTATCCCCATTCCCCAGCTTGACGTTTGTTCAGTTGCTAAATACACCATTATACATGCCTTGGAAAATTTCAGACTTCATGGTTCCAGCTCCCTTCTAATCATTCTTTCCATTACAATGTTTCCATCATGCCCTTATTCTTGTCTCTAAAGTAAATTCATGTCAGGGACACTGTGTCAGAATAGTAATGTCGCTGGCCACATCATTCCGTGGTCCAGGGTATACCCTAAAGACATTGTTTCAAATCCTATCTCAGATGATGAGAGAACTTAAACTCAAATGATAGGAACTGGAAATAAAAACGAATTTCACTAATATAACCCCACTTTTGTCGATAAGTTAATCTATTTCACTGATGTCTTTTGGTAAAGAAATCTAACATTATTACCTGGGGTGGATAAAGACGACATCAGGTCCACAACAATGTGTTTGACACTATACTGCCTTCAGGCATGGCCTCACACTAAAGGACATTTAGTGAGGTCAACTGTGCCCTTAACAGCGATGAAGACAACCTATCCAATGACAACACTCAACGTTGGGAAAAAAATGATGCGAGAGATCAGGAGAATGATGAAGTGCCAGAGAAACCGAGCAGTTTTAGCAGTCTCGGATCGCGAGAAACATAGAATTGACATTTCAAATCTAATGACCATCCATCAGAACTGCACACAACTGGGAAATAGTGTGAATGATGTTGGTGACAGGGATGTCTGTTGTAAATGGGACAAGGTGGGAGTTGAACAGATAGAGAAAGACAGAGATAGAGAGAAAGAAGCAAATTGAGGAATTGTTGATGACCAGCTGGAATGGAAATAAAAATCATGATTAATCTTTTTAATTTTTTCCTGCTGCCATTTTAACGAAAATCCTGTCCATGTATGGTATACATCAAAGTCACGGTTTGAATTGAGTTATGTCCCGTTGTATTCCTTTCCTGAGAGTAATCATATTTTTAAAAATTCATGAATGGGATGTTGGGACAGCATGTCATTCCCTTTCCACGTTGTCCTTGAGAAGCTGTTGGTGAGCTGCCTTCCTAACCACTGCAGTCTGTGGGCTGTAAGTATTCAATGCATAGTTCCGTCTGGTTTAATTTCTTTGAGACTTTATAGTGAATGATATAACTGAGTGGTTGGGCTTGGACATTTCTAACGGCAGCCGAGAGTTAACATCATTGCTATCGGTCTAGAGTCACATGTAAGCCCGATCAGGTGGAGGTGATAAATTTTATTCCTGGAAGGGCATCAGTGTGCCAGGTAGGTTTTTCTGACAATCGTTTCATTGTTTCATAATTTTGATATTTTATTGAACTCAAATTCCAATATTTGCTGCGGTGAGAATTGAACCTCTACTGTGGGTCATTACCTGTGTTGCTCCAATAGTTATCTGGAGATAATACAGCTAGACCATCGCCTCCTCAGCATCTCCAAACATCTCCAATGGCAGTAGTGATGTTGCTGTTGGCGTGGCTGTGCTGGAAGTATAGCGATTTGCAAGGCAAATAAATTATTTAGCAAAACATACCATCCTTCTCATTTTGTATGTATGAGAAGGGGAGATGATGGGAAGTGCTCTTGGTGAAAAGGAGCTGAATTCCCTTGGTCATGAGTCACTGACAGAATTCAGACAGAGCAGCAAGTAATCAGCACAGGATATTGTATAATGTCTTTCATTGAAAGATGATTCAAATATAGGCGTGAAGACATCTCCCTGCAGTTGTAGAGAGATATTGAGACAGCACGTGGTGCACTGTGAACAGATTTTCTCTCCATTATAAGGAATGATCTCCTTGCCACAGTGAGATAGTGTAAAGGAGTTTGACCAGACTAATCCCTGCAGTGATGGTACCACTAGGAGAGAGTGAAGGAAATGAATGTTTAATCTGTAATGCTGCAAGAGTTTTAAAAGTGATTGCGATAAAACTTGAGCGTTTTGAACCCGGACTCATTATTCCCATAACAAAACAATGATAGCGTGAAATATCATGTGTTTTCCTGCAGTATATGTTTTCATATGTGTACAGATACGTTGATAGGAAAGGTTTAGCAGGACATGGGTCAACTGAAGGGAAACGGAGTTCACGTGAGTGGACGTTTTGGTTGGCATAGTACAATTTGGGCTAAAGGGCCTCACTCCCTGCTGTTAAACTCTATGACTCTCTGATAGTTTACACTCTCTGTGGAGACCCCATGTTGGTTGTAAGAGAGCTGCAGATTCTGAATGAACTCTCACCATCTCAACGTACAGTTGAAGTGAGACCCTGCACTAAGCCTCATGTTGTTCACAAACATGCCAGCAGCTATACTCTTATAGAGTTGGCCATTCCCAAAAG
This sequence comes from Chiloscyllium punctatum, assembly GCF_047496795.1. NCBI lineage: Eukaryota > Metazoa > Chordata > Chondrichthyes > Orectolobiformes > Hemiscylliidae > Chiloscyllium > Chiloscyllium punctatum. Next base: position 298,608 of record NW_027309819.1, read on the forward strand.
TTTCTGATCTCCATGCAGAAGACAAGCCTGTCTTCTCGGATATGGCAGCTGCCTCCTTGTGACTTGGGACAAGCCATCTGATGTGCTCCTCTCCATCAGCAAACCACATTAATGTAACACATGTGTAGCTACAGCAATGGAGCCAGGAGGAACAACTTGGGCCAGTCTGTCTGTGCAGTCTCTGCTTCATTGGTTTGTCGTGTTGCAGCATCAATGACATCCTCCTATTTCAGTGTAACAGTTTGGAGGGGCTGAATGGTTTCTTATTTTCGTGTGTCAACCCCTTGAGGGGTTTCATGTCCTCCTGTTCATCCCAGGGAAAAGGTTCATTATTGGGTGACTCATGGTAGCTGCGAACCAGCGTGTTGTGCTGACTAGACTTCTTAAGGTCCTGTGTAATAATAGACAAACAGGAGGCTGGAGAACGCAACAAGCTAGGCAGCATTAGGAGGTGGAGAAGTCAATATTTCCGGTATAACTGTTCATTAGGATTGGGGGTGGGGTAGGGGGAGCTGCAGATAAAAACAGAAGGCAATGGCCAGTGTGGGGAGAGTAGGGGAAGGGGAATTGAAATGGTTGGTGAATGGGAGCTCACGTCTGCCCCTTTGGGCCCGTGAGTTATGGTTGGGAAAATGTGTCCTTAGTTTATGTTTGGTCTCCCCAGTGTAGAGAAGACCACATCGGAAGGACCTGATGCAGTACACTAGGTTTGAAGGGAGGCAGGTGAATCTCTGTTTCACCTGGAAGGACAGTTTGGGCGCTGGATAGAGGTGAGAGAGATTGTGTTCCAGCAGGTGATGCATCTTTTCCATTTGCAGGGGCAGTTGTCAGTGGGGATTGGAGGCTTTGTTGGGGAGTGCGGCATGCACCAAAGATTAGCGAAGGGAATGGTCCTTGTGAAAAATGTGCCAGGTCTTGGGATCCAACCCAGTTTACTGTATCTGGTGCTCACAATGTGGTCTTCTCTACACTGGGGATCCTAAGCGCAAACTAAGGGGATGTTTTGCTAAGCATCTCAGCTGGGCCCTCAAGGGCTGAGCTGACCTCCCAGTAACTGCCTATTTCAATTTCCCCTCCCACGCCTTTCCAACGTGGCCATCCTTGACTTCTTCCATTGCCACTATGAAACCAACTGCAAATTGGAGGAACAACACTTCATCTTCTGCGTGTGCAGCCTACAACCCGGGTGACTCAACATTGAGTACTCCAATTTCAAATAACCTCCCCTCCAAACCCCCAAATACATTCCCAGTCCCTCCTCCTCCCGTCCATTCCTCTGATAATCCCTTCTTCCATCTCCCAACTGGATTCATTCCACCCATCGATCAACCCGGGCATAACCTCTACTTTTATTTACCTATCCCCACCTCACCATCCTGTCTCCAACTCCTCC